>NC_090440.1:291337868-291640898 GCF_031143425.1 Pleurodeles waltl | reverse complement strand
GCCACAAGTGGTGTACGACGCAAAACTTTCCTTTGCTCTTCTTTGGCACCACCCCCAAAGACGATACCATCAAATCATGCATGGGCCACCTGTGGAAAGGGCCCACAATCCATCCAGCAGGCCGCACTGGCCCCACTTGTCCTCTCTATCATCATGAAGCAGTACCCAAACCCACGATCCCCTTTCTTCTTCCTGACCCTCGGGGACCCCCCTGCTTATGGGCCCCCTGCGCTGCTCTTCCTCTTCATTTGCCCCTCACAGCCCAAGGTGCCCTCTGTCTCTCTGCACAGCTTCTCCCAGCTGTCCTCCATTTCTGCCACCAACTGGCACCAATCCCTAATTCTTGCCTCGATGTCCACTGCAGACTAAGTGGTGGCCTCTGACCACTGAGCTTTCCTCCTATTGGTGCTGTGCTTGTACCCTGCACTTGCTCTTCATGATCTCCAAGGCCCCCCTTGACGCTTCCATGTATTCTCGCCCCTGTGAGAAGGCTCCCCCAAACCTTGGCCTGGTGCACACCCCAGACCTGTCACTTGTTGTCTTCTTATCCCACCGACTTGACTGGCCCTAGAGCCCATTCCACTGGCAGCCCCAGTGGTGAGGTCCAAAGACAGATCCTCATTATCAGTCCCTGTGGACCACAGTTTCTCCCCCTGTCCCACTACAGGCCTGCTTACTAAAGCAGGTGCCATAATATTCCCTTGCTCAGCCCCAGCCTCCCCAGGGACACCTGTTTTGATCTCCTGAACCCTTCCCCGACTTGGCCGCTTCCCCAGGGCCTTCCTCGGGGCAGCAGCATAGATGTGCCATGTTCCCATTGACTTTATATGCTGTGGTGTCCTTTTTGGTGATCGGCAAGTGGCTACCACAGCTGCGATGCCAGTCGCCGCCGACCGAGATGAGCGTGACATGCTGACCCAGGCCTGCTCCAAAACGCGAGGCCTGAGCAAGTCCACTCTCCCCGCCTCACCCAGGGTCCGGAGAGTGGTGCGCACTGCCTCCGATGTCGCACTGCCTTCCATAAAGGCTGCAACTCTACCTCGGTGGGTGGGTGTCTGGCCAAACTTCTCACAGTGCAAGTATGCGAGCCATGGAAGAGGCCGACCCTTCCCCACTTTCACCTTTTATAACCCCCCCAACCTACACCTTCCCCTAACCCACCATCATGTCTTCATGACGCGCTTCAGTGTCACAAAGAATCCTGCGGATAGACTAGGCTGCGCCTGTTGCTCTCCGCGGGACTCTCCATTCTTCTATGTCGGTGCTCTGTTGTATATTTAATATTACCATCTGTTAATTGTTTCAGTGCTTGGTTAGTGTGTCTATGGAAGGCTTCTCCAATGAGTAGCTTGTGAGCTACTGCTAGCTGTCCACCTAGCTGTAAATAGCTGTCCTGTTTGCAGCTCAGCCTATTAAATTAGATGCTTTTACTTGATTGAATTAATGTATGTATACCAAGAATTAGAGTATGTATTTGAGACGTAAATTTGTGTATATTCAATACTCAATAGCTGATGTTTTAGGAAAAATGGCTCAGTTTTCAAAACATATTTAAAGCTGAGATTTGAGTGATAAATCATGTGGCTTTGGACAGACTTATTATCACTATCATAACCTTAGTGTCCTGGGCAACAGTTACAGCTGCAATGTAATTTCCTCATTCAGGCATTTTAAATCGCTATAGTCTTTTTTTAAATTACTGCTGGCAATACTGCCTCATGTACTGAGGTGATTATTGCTAGCAATCTTGCATATGGTGGCCACTAATGTAATTGTGTATGGTGTGGTCACTATTACAACAATAATAATATTGGTAGCTCAGGATGATTTTCATTGAACATAAGTAGCTCTTGTTTCAGAAAAGGTTGGAGACCCCTGGTCTATGGTTTACAGCATGCTCCAAGTGTGAGAGAAAATGTTGCAGGAACTGCTGAGTGCATTTGCTAGTTTAAGGGTGTACATTGGTGTTTTCAGTAGGGTTGGGTAGGGTGTGTGAGAGGCAAGACTAAACAACTAACGGGATGAGCTAATGGGGGAGAAGAATCACAGACACAAGGACAGGTGGAGGGAGATAAAACAGGGATGGACATGGGTAGAGCGAGATGAAACAGGTAGCGGGGAAGTGAAGGAAACAAGCATCAATGACGGGGATTTGGAATACGGCCTGAAAAGACAAGCACTCATATGTAGTGCTTGAAACAAAGAAAAAAGTAGCTTCAAAATTGAGAGCAGTGCAAGGACACATGTAATTGATCCTTGCTCCAGGGGAGGGACATACTCAAGAGATAACATGGCACATGCATGCCCTGACAAATTAAAAAGAAGCAAATAAGAGCCTCGCTGAAATTAACCAATGGTCAGTTATAGCGTGCTGTAGCCCACGCACTGTAAACAACATATCTCAAAGAGACAGCACATGCACTGTCTACGAGAGACCTAAAAAGATGTGTAATGATTGGAGGACACTTGTGAGTGTGAAGACACAATGCAGAAAACCTAAGATGCACATCTGAAGGTCTTTGTTTGGGAAAGCGGGGTTGGCTAAGAGACAGTAGTGCTAGAACAATTTTCAGAGCAGGGGTGCTGCCATCAATGTTACATCACTGAAGTCATTCCGTTTGTCAAAAATTCAAACCTTACAGAAGGAACAAGTGTAGCAAATGAGCCACGCCCATCTCGACGTCAAGTGTTAAGGCTGTAGTGCTTGTCTGGTGGTGCTATTAGAAGCACACTGTCGCAAATATATCACTACAGCATTATGTGGAAGTGCACCGTCATTTATAGACAACACATTTTCTATTGAAATAGCCCAAAAAGTTTTACTGACATGCAGTTTTACTGATAAAACTACGTAGCACACAAGTGATGATGTGTAGAAAAAAGGTTTTTCATTTGCACGTCACCAACTAAAGTGTTTTGATACATTTTGTTCCTGCTAACATCTTTGTTTCCATCACACTTCAGAATTAGAAATGTGCCTCAGTTGTGCTTTTCTTGCTGCTGATACATTTTGAAATATTTGTACAGTTCATTTACAGGTATTTACTTTTTGTGGTGCTTTAAAAAATAGCCCATCCACAGTCTTTCCTTTCAAACGTAATGTATGCCAGGCAAGACTGTCACATAGTTCATAGTTCATTTTACAAAATCCTACAAAATTGCTGCCAGAGAAAGAAAAGTAAACACCAATATGCCTTTTTAAAAGAATAAACAGCAATTTGTCAGAAGAGATTGTTAGGGTTTGTACACAGCAAAGAGCATGTCCCCTCTCACTGCACTAGTGGGTTCTGTAATAGCTCCCTTTTAAACTTACTATTCAAAGCCTTTCTTGTTATCTCACCTTCCCCCCCCCCCCCAGGCTTCTGTGTATGTTGTTTAATGTGCTGTTTTGTTTACACATTGGGCCTTGCTTTTACCAAGGCTTCTTTAAAACACTCCTCCCTAGGCCATGTGTTAATCCAACTCATTTGCATAATAACTGAAACTCTGCACACCTTTCAAGAACATGTGCAGCATGTGAGGACCACACCCAGCTCTTCAAACCACACCCAGCTCTGCACACCTTCCAAGAACATGTGCAGCATGTGAGGACCACACCCAGCCCTTCAAACCACACCCAGCTCTTCGAACCACACCCAGCCCTGTCTATAAAAGGCATCCCCCGAGCCTCACCCAGTGCTTGAGAACAGATCCCTCGGCGCTGGCACTCCTGCTCTTTACAGACTTTCTTTGACTTCAATTGGCGCAGCTGCTGGCTCTTCCTTCTTCCGGTTTCCGGTTCCTCCTTGCCTCAGCCTCTCTCCTACGAGTAACCTGCAAAAGAGAAAGAAGACAAGGTTAGACTGATCAGTATCTCTTGCCAGCAACAAGTAAGTGCAAAACTTGTTATTACCTGAGGGAGCTTTGACGGCAATTTCTGGATTCGTGTATAGACAGTTTGAGGCGAAGTGCCTTCCACGAGCATTGTGATTAAGGCTCTTTGTTGCAGGATTATTTTGCAGGACTTTGTGAAGCGGACATTGTTTTTTTTCATGGAACTTTTGGGAATCGAACAGTGGAAACCATTGACAGCAAGGAAAACAGTAAATCAAGGACTTGCACAAATTACATGCTGTATTTTGATGTAAAAGTACAGTATTTGTTTTATAAAAGATTCTGGAAATATGCGAAAAAAGCTTAACAGTAATAGAAAACACATCCCAGAGCAGTAACACATTCCAAACCTGGAAACTAGAGACCAGGATCCAAGAGGTACTTTTAGAAGAGAATTTCCAATAAATAAAGGGATAGTCAGGAACCCATTTAGGAATAGGTTGCACTTATCTGTTCTTTGTTTATGTTTCATTAGGCACCAGTTTCTACAGAAGTCAGAAAGGGCCGCAGATTTGTGCAGCACTTCAACAGTGGAAACGCAAGAACGGTGTTGTCTCTCTTTTTTTTATTTTATCCACTTCCCCCCTTCCCTTGAGCTTCTGTTCTTAGTGCACTGTTTTAAAAACTAGTGTGCTGGAACAAGCAGTTTCAGGGTGGGGTCGGATTGTCTTCAACCTCCATCAGAACTGAACAAGAACTCAGGTGAGCTGGGCTTTGACAGAAGCACAAGCCTTAAAAAATAATTTCAGTTCTGGTGGACGATGAATACCGGGGAAGAAATAGAGGGCATTGACGTCACGGATATGGCGCAGGCCCTAAATGAGGACTTGGCTCATAATGAATCAGTGTCTGGCATCTTGCAACATATGCAAGAGGAAATAGAGAGATTAAAGATGGAGAATACCTCTTTAAAACAGGATTTAAGCAGGTATAAATTTAGGGGATCTCAGTGGAACACAGCTTCTATGCCTTTGTTTAAAACCTCCTCAGAGACAGGGGCGCCATCAAAACATACAACTTTGCCTTCCCCAGTTGAGGTTACTGTTAATGTTCCTAATGTTGTGCCCTTAGCAGCACCTGAACGTTTTCATGGAGATAGTAACAAATTCCATGTTTTTATCAATCAATGTCAATTACACTTCATTTGTAAGCCACAACAGTTCCCTACTGATGATACGAAAGTGGCATTCGTCTCGTCTTATTTGGGTGGCACAGCAGCCAATTGGTCAATTCCTTTCGTGGATAGAGATGATCCCATCCTCCATAATTGGAATCAATTTAAACGTACCATGACCAGCCTTTTTGCAAAACACACTTTCATGCAGGCAAGTGATAATGAGCTTTTAAATCTTAAACAAGGTAACAAGGATTTATTGACCTATCTCACTAGTTTTAATCGTTTACTCACCGAGACACAGTGGCCAGAAGAAAAGCGTGTATCCCTTTTTTATAAAGGTTTGAGAGACGAGTTAAAAGAAGCGCTGGCTCATATCGTTGATTTGCCAAAAGACTATTCAGACTTTGTAGATTTAGTTGTGAAATTAGAACATAGACTAGGAGAAAGAAAGAGAGATAAATACGAACTGGAATCACGGTTAACTTTTATTAGACACGAGAAGAAAGACACAGATAATAAACTCCCTGAACCAGAGCCTATGCAAATAGGGACACTCAGAGGTCCACTCACATCAGAGGAAAAAGAAAGAAGGAGAACATTTCAATTATGTTTATATTGTGGCAGGGCAGGTCACTTTGCCAGAGAATGTCCAGTAAAGCCTAAAACTCCACGAAAGGGTGCTGTTTCCTCCACCTCCTCAACTGAATCGGGAAACGATTAAGCTCGACAAGGGGAGAGGTTACTTGTTCGAGAAAACATCTTAATCAAACCTCTAATGCTGCAGCCTTCAGGGTACCGCACATACCTAGACATTTCATAATTCAGGTCGTTTTAATTGTTACTACCCAAGTGAGGCATTCTCTCCCTGTCCTACTGGACTCAGGCGCGACAGGAAATTTTGTGGATAATAAGTTAGCTGAAATCTTAGGACTTCCTATGTGCCTAAAGCCTTGTCCAGAAGCAGTATGTGCAGTGGATGGGTCAGAATTGACCTCTGGATTAATCACAAAACAAACAAGTCCACTTGTTATGGTCTGTCAGAACGGGCACACAGAGGTGATTAGCTTTGATCTGATAGATATTCCTAATTTTGGTTTGATTCTCGGGGTACCCTGGTTAACAACTCATAACCCAAAAATTGATTGGGTGAATAGAACTGTTACTTTGGATTCCTCTTTCTGTAGAACCAATTGCTATCAAGAAGCAGGTACAGAACAGAGCACAGTATTACACTGTGCTAGTGTTACACAAGATGAACCAAGTCTCCCTCCTGAATATTCTGACTTTAAAGACGTCTTTGATCCAGTAAAGGCTAGTGTGCTGCCCCCACATCGGTCTTATGACTGCCGTATAGATCTTATCCCAGGGGCCCCTTTACCTAATAACAGAGTATATGCTTTGACTGACGAAGAAACCAAATACTTAAGAACCTACCTAGATGACCTACTACAGTCTGGGTTCATCCGTCATTCCACATCTCCAGTGTCATCTCCACTCTTTTTTATCCCGAAGCCGGATAAATCCCTGCGCGCGTGTATCGATTATAGAGGACTAAATAAGGCTACAATAAAGAATAAATATCCTCTTCCTCTAATACCTGTGTTGTTGGATCAATTAAGACATTCTACTGTATACACTAAACTAGATCTGCGGGGAGCTTACCACCTGGTCCGAGTAAAAGAGGGGGATGAGTGGAAGACAGCTTTCAAGACAAAGTTTGGTTTATTTGAGTACACAGTAATGCCCTTTGGGTTATGTAATGCCCCTGCGGCCTTTCAGTTCTTTATAAATGAGGTCCTACACGAATTCCTGGACGTTTGTGTCATAGTATACATAGACGACATCCTCATTTACTCTAAGAACTCAGAAGAACATACCCAACATGTTCGTGCAGTATTATCAAAGTTAAAAGAAAATCATCTTTTTGCTAAGTTAGAAAAGTGTACTTTTAATGTCAACAAGGTGGACTTTTTAGGATACTGCCTGTCACCTCAAGGAATAACTATGGATGTAAAGAAAATCAGTGCTATTGCTGATTGGCCAGAACCATCCTCTGTAAAATATATTCAGAAATTTCTGGGTTTCGCCAATTTTTATAGGAGGTTTATTGCACATTTTGCAGACATTGCAGCCCCAATAACTACCTTGTTGCGGAAAGGGCAACGATTTCTTTGGACTGATGAGGCGGCACACGCCTTTCAACTCCTAAAACAAAAGTTCACTTCAGCCCCAATTCTGAAACATCCTGATCCTGACTTGCCCTTTTTTGTTGAAGCGGATGCTTCACAAGTAGCTTTAGGAGGAGTTCTCTCTCAACGAGATGCAGTAGATGGCCAGTTACATCCTATAGCCTTCTATTCCAAAAAGTTATTACCAGCTGAACAAAATTACACTGTGGCTGAAAGGGAACTACTAGCTATCAAAGTAGCCTTTTCAGAATGGAGGCACCATTTAATGGGAGCCAAGTACCCAGTTACAATCTTTTCTGACCATAAGAACCTACAGTTTTTTGGATCACTTAAAGCACTAACACCACGTCAGATGCGCTGGTTAATTTTTTTTAGCACATTTGACTTTGTTATAACCTATAGACCAGGTGCACAACAAATTCAATCTGATGTGTTATCTAGATACGGACATACCTCAGACATGAAACAAGATAAAATAGGAGAACCCATTATTCCTCCCCAAAAGTTGTTGGCACCAGTACAACAGAAGGATTTCATCACAGATCTATATAATGCACACATGCAAATAGCACCTCAGGATTGGTTAAAGGATTCCCATAACACAATACAACGAGGTTTATTGTATCACAACACCTCTGAATTACAAACACAGGTGATAATTTGGCATCACGCCTCACCGTTGGCAGGTCATCCTGGTTGGGTAAAAACCCTGGAAAATGTGCAAAAACACTTTTGGTGGGACACTATAAGAAAGGACATTAAGCAATTTGTCACTACCTGTCCAATTTGTGCAAGACATAAATCTTCTCATAAGGCTCCTGACGGCTTGTTAATACCAATGCCAACACCCAAACAACCTTGGCACACTGTGAGCGTAGACTTTATTGTAGGTTTACCACCTGTAAAATCCTTCACAACAGTGTTGGTTATAGTGGATTTTTTATCTAAAATGGCACATTTTGTACCATTACGGAAATTACCCACGGCGGCAGAATTTGCCGATATTTTTATAAGGGAAATTGTGCGTTTACATGGTTTGCCAAGCAAAGTGGTGTCAGACCGAGGGAGCCAGTTCAACTCCAGATTTTGGAAAAAATTATGTGAAAAACTGAAAATAGATGTGGCCTTATCCACTGCTTTCCACCCAGAGACAGATGGACAGACTGAACGACTGAACCAAACCTTACTTCAAACGCTACGTTGTTTATTGGCTGATTATTCTAGTGAATGGTTGGAAGCTCTTCCTGTAGCAGAGTTTGTTTATAATAATACTGAGCATTCAGCTCTACTTTGCTCACCATTCTATTTCTTGCAGGGGTATCATCCAAGAGCTATACCCATTTTGTTAGAAGATTCCCTGTTGCCTACAGTAACGGATAGACTAACGAGGTTAGGTGACATACAAGACAAAGCCAGGAAACATTTATTAAAGTACAAGGAAAGCATGAAAAGACAAGCAGACAAACACAGGTCTGAGGCCCCAATGTATAAAATTGGTGACAAGGTATGGCTCTCCACAAAAAACCTAAACATAGAGGGATCCCGAAAGCTGCAACCACGTTTCATTGGACCCTTTAGTATAACTGCCATAGTAAACCCGGTAACAGTAAAATTAGATTTACCAAAAGAATATCCAGTACATACTACATTCCATGTGTCCTTGCTTAAGCCGTACAACTCAAAAACCCGACCTGAACCACCACCTCCACCCATACCAATTAAAGGAAATCTGGAATATGAAGTGAAAAGCATAAAAGACTCAAAAAGAATTAGTGGACGTCTGTTTTATTTAGTAGAATGGAAAGGATATGATGAATCTGAGAATTCATGGGAACCAGCATCATATGTACATGCCCCACAGCTGATTAGACGGTTTTATTTAAAAAATCCAGGAAAACCCCGTCCTGTAGGAGGGCCTTTGAGGGGGGCAACTGTTAGGGTTTGTACACAGCAAAGAGCATGTCCCCTCTCACTGCACTAGTGGGTTCTGTAATAGCTCCCTTTTAAACTTACTATTCAAAGCCTTTCTTGTTATCTCACCTTCCCCCCCCCCTAGGCTTCTGTGTATGTTGTTTAATGTGCTGTTTTGTTTACACATTGGGCCTTGCTTTTACCAAGGCTTCTTTAAAACACTCCTCCCTAGGCCATGTGTTAATCCAACTCATTTGCATAATAACTGAAACTCTGCACACCTTTCAAGAACATGTGCAGCATGTGAGGACCACACCCAGCTCTTCAAACCACACCCAGCTCTGCACACCTTCCAAGAACATGTGCAGCATGTGAGGACCACACCCAGCCCTTCAAACCACACCCAGCTCTTCGAACCACACCCAGCCCTGTCTATAAAAGGCATCCCCCGAGCCTCACCCAGTGCTTGTGCTCGTCTACCTCCCGCTTACCTGAGAACAGATCCCTCGGCGCTGGCACTCATGCTCTTTACAGACTTTCTTTGACTTCAATTGGCGCAGCTGCTGGCTCTTCCTTCTTCCGGTTTCCGGTTCCTCCTTGCCTCAGCCTCTCTCCTACGAGTAACCTGCAAAAGAGAAAGAAGACAAGGTTAGACTGATCAGTATCTCTTGCCAGCAACAAGTAAGTGCAAAACTTGTTATTACCTGAGGGAGCTTTGACGGCAATTTCTGGATTCGTGTATAGACAGTTTGAGGCGAAGTGCCTTCCACGAGCATTGTGATTAAGGCTCTTTGTTGCAGGATTATTTTGCAGGACTTTGTGAAGCGGACATTGTTTTTTTTTATGGAACTTTTGGGAATCGAACAGTGGAAACCATTGACAGCAAGGAAAACAGTAAATCAAGGACTTGCACAAATTACATGCTGTATTTTGATGTAAAAGTACAGTATTTGTTTTATAAAAGATTCTGGAAATATGCGAAAAAAGCTTAACAGTAATAGAAAACACATCCCAGAGCAGTAACACATTCCAAACCTGGAAACTAGAGACCAGGATCCAAGAGGTACTTTTAGAAGAGAATTTCCAATAAATAAAGGGATAGTCAGGAACCCATTTAGGAATAGGTTGCACTTATCTGTTCTTTGTTTATGTTTCATTAGGCACCAGTTTCTACAGAAGTCAGAAAGGGCCGCAGATTTGTGCAGCACTTCAACAGTGGAAACGCAAGAACGGTGTTGTCTCTCTTTTTTTTATTTTATCCACTTCCCCCCTTCCCTTGAGCTTCTGTTCTTAGTGCACTGTTTTAAAAACTAGTGTGCTGGAACAAGCAGTTTCAGGGTGGGGTCGGATTGTCTTCAACCTCCATCAGAACTGAACAAGAACTCAGGTGAGCTGGGCTTTGACAGAGATAGCCTGACATTTGACCGCTGTGTTTGAATGCATTACAAATGGACAAGATAAAGTAAAGGCATCTTTATTGCTCATTCACTTTCTGAACTCCAGCAGAGTTATTTTGGGGGTGTTGCAGCACCCCTCACCCCCTACTTCTAGTGTCTATGCTATGAGACACGCAATGCATTTCTGGGGTTAGATTCTAAACCTCCTCCTCTAAATCAGGCCATTTTAAGAGATATAACTCGGTGGGCTATTGAGTTCATCATGTGTGATTATTACTTATACCTTATTTGAGTTCTAATCCCTTTACCATCTTGCTGATTGCTTGCTATTGCAACTTCTGAGAGCATATAATAATTATATGCTATGAAACACAAATGGATACTATCAGTAGCCACCACACAATCTACCCTGTAACAACCGACTGCCACAGAAGCCATTCAAAAGCTAATGAGTGTTATAAAATACATTGACAGGACCCTCATAAGCAGGGCAAGTTACTGGAGCGCGCAGACAACAGAACTTGATGTGGTGGTGGGTGGAACTAGACAAGGAACAATATGGCCGCTACATGATCACCTCTGCTGATCGAAGGGGATGGGTTGAGGTGGAAAAGGCACCCAGTGGGGTGAAAAGGGATGCATCTTAGCGTAATGAAGGCAGTCCTCACATCCCAATGACACCCTTGGAGACAATTCTCTAATGAGTTGAAATCCTTGAGTGTTGACTTTGGGTGCATCCACAAGTGGTTCCACTCCGCAGACTTGAGGAGATTGAGAGGCAATTATACATGCAACTTAACTGGAGGAACAAACTGTGGCAATAGTGACGGAAGTCATGGCCCTTGAGGATTACACCCACATGGATAATATACCCAAGGCATTCCCAAACAAAAGAAAGAAGAAGACATGAATGCTTTTCTGAGCAACTTCATCCTGCTCCTTTTGAAAGTGAACTCCCAAGAACTCCTGGAATTCTAATGTGTGCACACACTGTGATCCAGAAATCCTAAAAACCCAGACTATCCCAGGTCTGGGTAGCCTCCCTGCTGGGGCATCAATATAAATATATTATATTGCAGGCAGACAAGTAAAAAAAGAAGGACCCATCCTTCTTGGGACTCTCCACATTCACATTTTTGGTGGATTATTCGCATGATAATAATTTCATTAAAAAAACAAGCAAAGAAGAGGAAACAATAAATTGGGCCTCCTCAACCCTGTGATGAAATAGGGATGTATGAAGGGATAACCTTTGGATTCACCAAGCTTGATCACATCATACACATTCTGAACAATATCACGCCTGCCTCTATGGACACTGGTCCATTTGACCCTGGGGGCCACTGCAGGAGAAACAGAAAAAACTGCAACCTGAAAAAGACTGATCCTAAGGGAATTCTGCCTACTGCACATGGAATCCACCATAGGAAGTCAGACCTTGGCAGAATAAACTGGGCAGTGGACTCTTTGGAAGAAGACAGGGATAAGTCCCACTCCCCACTGATCTCATTACTAATTGGTTTGAATGCCTATATTATGTTCACCATGTGGTAAGGGGACTGTTCTGTAGGTTACACAATGCATATTTTCTATGACAATCTTTGTTCTTGAGAGGTGATATCTGTACTTTACGTTTAAGCTAGTGGACACTATTCTGTCCTAATATTTGTCCATTCCCTAATTAGTATAATATTTCCCTACAATATGTTCCTTTCTGTGCTTGCTCGTGAAAAGGGAAGTCTCCACCCTACAGAGCACAGTCTTAAGAACTTCCCCTTGTACTTTTATTCCTTGCTGCAGCCCGCCAACGTCCGTGAGATTGAGAATGTTTTACTTTACAGATTGGCCCAGCCTTCCATCTAGGTAAAACCACAATTTACCACATAAAGGAAATGTCTCACATAACAGAAAAAAACCTTCTTTACATCATTTTACATTCTTATCTGACTATTAGGGAAAATAGAGGCTTGATAGCCCATGGATATTATTCTGCGTCTCTTTGGTGTCCCCAACCATTACTTTATAGATCTCCCAACCCTCTGCACCTTTGACCAGCTATAGAACGCATTAAACTACACCTCCCATATATGAATCCCAGAGACCTTTACGTATCTTGTTCCAAAATGTTAATGGGTTTTCCAATTTCATCAAACGCAAGAAGGTACTGCAGTACTTGAATAGGATGAAAACAGAGATGTGATGCTCAAGGGATTCACAGCCCAACTTCCGAGACAGACTAGCTGAAACATGACTGGGTGGGGAATGTATTTGGAAGCAGTTGGTTCCAAACCGAGAAGAACATCCAAGATCAGAGCAAATCTGCGCATAGGAGTGAGGAAGTACGGTGTGGCCATCCTAATCTGTAAAACACTGCCGCAGACTATACTCAAGACTGGGACTTCGCCAGAAGGCAGGTATAATTTGATGAAAATAAAGACAGTCGGTCAGACACTAATTTCGGGGTCTGTATACATCCCTAAAGGGAGCAAAGTCAGATTCTCTGCGAAATAAAATTGAATTCAGGGAAAAAATGCATGAATTGTAGGAGATTGAATCTGGCTATGGATTCGGTTCTGGATAAAACAGAGACAAGTAACAGATGTAATGAACCTCATAGAGCCATTTTAAAGGATGTCATGGAAAGTCATCTCTTCAATGTGTGGTGCTTAACGCACCCCACTAAAAAGGACTATAACTTTCATGAACCACTGCATGGGGCACAATTGCATATTGATTATTTAATTCTCCGCGGCCATACTGAGATTTTTCCTGGGATTATAGGCCATTTCCGCTTTATACTAAACCTCTTAATGGGACACCTTTCAGCCCTAAACAATGCCGTTGTATGGTGGCTCCACAGGCTGCCAGAGGATAAACATACCCTGAATGCTCACATATGGACATCCAATGAGCAAAATAGTCAGTCCGTCACATCTGCTTAAGTTCTGTGGGCCATTCCAAAACAATGGGGTGACCAAAAAAGTTGAAGGACCTGGGTATAAGGCGGTACACACAATAAAATGGGTATAAGGACAGAAAACATAGGAAAAAAGAACTGAAGATGCAAAACAATTCAGATTGTATTAGAAATCAGCATGGGCGTAGGAAGTGTGGGGGATGCGGGGGATATGTCCCCCCCAGAATTTGGAGTGTGGGTGGAGACAGAAGACAAGGGTGGGGGGGACGAGGGGACAGAATAATTTTCCCTTCTCTTCTGTAATTCACAGGGCCATTAGCGCACGAAAGTGCTATCCATACTGGCCCTGCATTTGACCTGTGACCTACTTCTAGGACACTCGCCCTCTCCTCTTTTGTTGTGCTGCAGCACACAAGGGATTCTTTCTCACCTTGCAGCCACAGTTGCCTGCAGTCTGCACTTCTGAGAACAAAGGGAGACAAGAGGCCCTTTGTTAATTGCTGTCTACATCCCATCCCTCCTGAACCCTACCCTTCCCATCCCTTCCCTTGAAAATCAAAACCTGAAGACAGCAGCAAGATTTGAGAAGGTGAGGAAGTTTGGGTAATTAAATAAAGTATTGCCAAGTAACTCCCTTTCTTTTTAAATACAGTGCTGTGTTGAAGCGTATCTCCCTTTCTAAAAACAGTATTGTTGAGTTACTGTGAGATATGAGCAGGGCAGGCTTTAGTGCACTAGTGGCACCCTGTGTGACAATGTTTGTTAGGCCCCCCGTTTCTGTCACCACTCTCTCACTCTCTTATCTCCTCTGTCTCCAGCTTGCCTGCCCCAGTGCTAATTATTGTCCCCTAAATTGACATCCTGCCCCCCCAAAAAATTTTGGTTCCCTGTCTCTCCGTCAGCCTTCCTGGTATTTGTGACAGTCCACTCTGAAGGCCAATGGCTGTCTGTAAATCTCATTTCCTGCCAATGGCCTATGGATGCGAAGCCAGCACTGTGTCAGCTCACAGGCTTTACAGGACTTCACAGGCTGTGGTGGAACAGAGCCCGACACTGCTGGATAGACAGCGGAGAGACCAGCACACAGCATGGGTCCCAGGAAGAACCAGATGGCCTGAGAGATGGACAGGGCTAGGTAAGGCGGAAGGGCCGGCTCTAGGGCGATGGAACCGGTGCCGCTGCACCGGGTGCTGACTTAGGATGGGGGTGCTGTGTTTGAAAGTATATTGTGACTTTAAAAGCACCTGCTGGGTGTTCCTTGCCACCAACAGTTTTCAGGCAACATTAAAAATCTCAAGATAATTCCGGTGAATAGTGGCCTTCCTGGAGAGAGATTGAAGTTTTGTCTAGTGGACGTTTTGTCTCATCATAACGTACAGGGTTACTATGCCTGCTACAAAGAACGTCTACATGCAGATCACAAAGTATATAAATTGTGAATAGGTCAGTGGGTTACTGCTTTTGTCAGATGCAGGAAAGTAGCCTGTTTTTGGCATGGTTACCCCACTTTTTGCCTGTGTCAGCATGTTTTGACTGTGTTCACTAGGATCCTGCTAACCACAACCCCAGTGCTCTCTCCCATTAAATGTGGTTGCTTGGACCACAAACACCCCACATTTGCCATACTGGTGCCCCTTATAAGTCCATAGTATATGGTACCCAGGGCATTGGGGGATCAGGGGTTCCCCATTGGCTGCAGCATGTATTATGCCACCCATAGGAGCCCATGTAAACTGTGTCTGCAGGCCTGCCATTGCAGCCTGGTGCAAAGGTGCATGCACTCTTTCACTTCAGGTCACTGCACCAGGTCACTGTAAGTCATCCCAGTGGTAGGCCCTCCTAGCCCAGAGGGCAGGGTGCATGTACCTGTGTATGAGGGCACCTGCTTCCACAAACTCCAGCTCCATTTTCCTGGACCTCATGAGTGCGGGGACGCCATTTTACGCTTGTACTGGACATGGGTCACTACCTATGTCCAGCTACATAATGGTAACTCCGAACCTGGGCATGTTTGATAACAAACATGTCAGAATGATACCCCAATACTATTGTCAGTATTGATTGTATGATTTCTTGCACTTTGGGGGCTCCTTAGAGGATCCCCAGCATTGCTCCTACCAGTTTTCTGGGGTTTTCCGGGCAGCCCACGCTACTGCCACCCCTCAGACAGATTTCTGCCCTCCTTATGCTGCTTGAGCAGCTCCTGCCCAGGAAGGAGGCAACACCCTCTCCCTTTGGAAATAGGTGTTACAAGGCTTGGGAGGTGTAGCCTCGCCAAGCTACTGGTAAGCTCTGAAGGGCACATTTGGTGCCCTCCTTGCATAAACCAGTCTGTACCAGTTCAGGGACCTCAGCCCCTACTCTGGCGCGAAACTGGACAATGGAAATGGCGTAACCACTCCCCTGTTCATCACCACCCCAGGGGTGGTGCCCGGAGCTCCTCCAGGTGGCCACTTGATTCTGCCATCTTGAATCCAAGGTGGGCAGAGGCCTCAGAAAGCATCTGAGTGGCCAGGTCAGGCAGGTGACATCACAGCCCCCTCCTAGATGGTCACCCTGCTAGGTGACCAATCCCCCTTTCTGGGCTAATTAGGGTTTCCCGCTTGGGTGGGTCCTCAGATTCGACATACAAGATTCCAGCAGGACTCCTCTGCTATGTTTACTTTGACTTCTGGCCACTAGAACTGCAACTGGACTTCACATGAACCTACAATCTGTAGCTCCAGCAACAACTTCACCCTGCAACATTGTTTCTCCGGCTCCTTCCAGCAACTGCAACATATGCCTGGCTGTGCTTCCTCTGACGGTAGCAAGTCTTCAGTCTGCATGAGAAGAAAGAAAGAAAATTCCTTGGATTGGAGGAGTCACTTACCTGTATCCACAGGCACCAACTGCAACAACGACAGGCTGCGTGGATCTCCTCCCCTGAGCGGCGTGGATCCTGTATCAGGGGTAGTAGTCTGGAGTGGTATCCTTGGTCCACTCTACCAGCTATCCAACTTTGGAGTAGGTCTGTCCTTGCCTTCCCATGCAGAACAGTACCCCCATGCACTGCATCTCTTGCAGCTATCAAAGCTTGTTGTTACCTCCTCCAAGGGATCTTCAGGCTCCGTGTAGCCCCAGCCCCCAGCACTCTTCTCTGTCAAGCACAGCTCTCCACGTGCTTCGCCTGCGACGTGGGCCTCTCTGCAGCTCCTGGACTCCTTGCCTGTAGGTCTTCTGTGGGGGCTGCCTCTCCTTCTCCAGACTCTCTGCCTTGCTGAGGGTCACCTGGGACTCCACCCTATGGGTTGAGTCCCCCTGGACCTTGCTGGTCCCCGGCAGCTCCACTTTTCTCCAACTGCAAAATTTGCCTTTGCCAAGACTTGTTATTGGGTTTTCCACACCACAGACTGACAGCAATTCTCCATCCTGTGTGGGACATCGACTGCATCACCTAGGAACTCTTCATCTGCTCCAGTGCTGCATTGCTGACCGTCTTCGTCTCCCTGTCGACCAACACCTGTATCCACAGAGGGGGGGGTAGTGGCCCCTGCCACGACCGGACACTCCTACGTAAACTGGACTTGGTCCCCTTCTTTTCCAGGTCTTCCTCTTCCAGGATCCACCTCTAGTTTCTTGAAGTCTTGTCTGTGTTTTGCAATATCCTTCTCTGAAGTCCTTTTTGGTGGGTTGGGGACTTACCTCTTTTCTCCTGGTCACTGGTGGGCACTCTGGTACTTACCTTTGGGGTTTCCTAGTTCCTCCAGCTCCCCTCTATCGATTCCACTTCCTTGGGTGGGGACCCGTCTTTCGCATTCCACTTTTTTAGTATATAGGCCTTCAGTATTGCCTATTGCTTTTCACTGTTTTCTATTGATTTTTATGCCAATTTCTGATTGCAAATGTACATATAATAGTGTGTTACTTACATCCTATTGGAGTATTGCCTATCTAGTGTTTGTGTTACTGTAATAAGGAACTTTTATTTTCGTAACACGTGTTTCTTTCATGTGTGTAAGTGCCGTGTGACTACAGTGGTATTGCATGATCTTTGCATGTGTCATCTGCAGCTACCTCTAGAGAGCCTGGCTTCTAGACACTGCCTACACTAATAAGGGGATACCTGGACCATAGGTACTCACTACACACCAGGCCAGCTTCCTACATCAGAGAGCTCCCTTTGTGTCCCCTGCAATTTATAAAGTAAAACTGAATATAGAACAGTGAGCAATTAATTCATCAAAGAGCTGCATGCAAACATCAAAGTATTGATTAGAGCATTATGATTTCCCCCCACTTTTTCATTAACTTAATGTTGCGAAACAAGTTAATTTGAGCGCAAATCAATTCTTATTATTAAAGAGAGCCCCCAAACATGGTGTTATGTTTAAATTCTGAGTTTGCGCTTCTCCAGATAAAGCACTCTTGAACTATACCTGCTACCAGTATGGATGACCTGTGACACCTACACCTTGTAGTCCTCTGTCTTATGTAAAATTTCGTATACACTGATTTACACATATATGATGATTGTCTCTGCCTAATGTCTGTGTGATGTAAAGTGCTTTGACATTCTAGACTGGTATGAGGGATAAATGATGGAACAACACATGCGTATATCATGCATGCCTTAACATCGCGGTCTCAACAATGATTGTGTCTTTTCCTACGCATGCCTTAACAACGAATTTTGTTGAACACTAGGGCAAGCAGCACAGGAATCGAGGTGAAGCACTGCGCCCAGCAGGCAGTACAGGCCTCTAGGGACTTCACACAGGCGAACAGCAGCACAGAGCCTGTCACTGCCTAACAGGCAGCAAAGGGCCCAGCAGACAGAGAATTGCAGGCCGCACAGGACTCGACTGGAAGCTACCGCCTCCCCCCATCTCCCCCCTCACCCCAACAGCAAACCTTCTGGGTGCAAAATTTGTGCAGGGGGCCCACCTCAAGGTTGCCCCTGTCCCCCCCAGATATTTGGTTTCTCCTATGCCCCTGGAAATCAGTAATATATACACATCTTTTTAAGTACAGTGTTTGCCGGGGGAGGTGCTAGAGAGCCCACAGCAAAATGGCAGCTCCCTAGTGCAGCTCTGCTGTCTGGGGATTACTATCTGACAGTTATCCATGTAAAGGACGACCATCTGTACTCTACAATGCGAGCATGCTCCGTCCAAAGCGAATGACTTGCATACGGGCTGAAATTGACATTGTAGGAGCTTACCTGGCCGGTAAATGCCACCTCCCAGTCCGCAGCAGTGAGGGCCTCGCGCAAGATGGTGTTGAAATAACGACAGGGGGGCGGCAAGCAGAGAGACTGTATTGGAGGGTGAGCCCTTGCTTGTGAGTGGCATCGAAGTGCTGCCCTCCTGACCCCTGCTACAGGGCACTGGCGATCTTGCCGGCAGTAGAGAGAGTGCAACACGGGAGCCCAATGATAAAATGTTGACTGGGAGGCCTGCTGCGCACCGTGGAGCCCAGGAGCCATGCCGCCCTGGGCTACGCGGGCCCTCCTGAGAGTGTGGACCTTATCTGGAGCCCTTTCAGATCCTTGTCCTCCAAATGTAATGCATAAGATTGTGGAAACAATTTCATCTCCCCTTTCACATCAATTTAACTCCATTCTGGAATCTGAATGTATCCCTTTAGACTGGTAGCCCTCCAGCTTCAATAAAGGGAAGATCAGCAAGCCACACCAGTAATACATGAGGAAATCAATGTGGCCATTGCATCTTATTATGGGTCAATTCACGACTCAGCTCCAAGAGACACAACTTCTCCCAAAAACCGTTTTTTGGAAGGCCTGAATTTATCATGATTAAATGAGGATGGGCGAGACCTATTGAGTGGTGATATAGCGCTTGAAGCGACGGAGGAACCCTTTTTAATTTTACCCACCAGGGTTACAATGGATGTCCTTGGGGAATTTTATAAATCTTGTAAATCCCATATTGCACTCATGTTACTAGCCTCCTTTAGAGAGGCACAGCATACCTCCTCTCCAATATGGCAGTAATAATTCATTCCAAAGCCGATAAAGATCCGTTAGACTGCAGCAGCTACAGGCCTATATCATTGATAAATATTGATGTAAGGATCTTAACAAAGATGTTGGCAAACAGGCTTAAGAACTTCATCCCATCACTTATCCACCACTCACAGGAGAGATTTGTTACCTAACGCTAATCTAGAAATCACTTACGATCCCTTGCACATCTTCTATGGGATCCAAAAGACCCATCAGATGGAAGGATTGCATTGTCTCTTGATGGTGTAAAGGCTTTATACAGGGTTAAATGGGCCTACCTATTTCCATATTTATATATTCAAAGTTAAAAGGCTGTAGCACTCTCCCAGCACCCAAATTAATATAGCAGATTCCTATTTCGTCCTATAAGACGTCTGCCCCCCTCCCACCCACCCCTTCTTTTTCTTGTAGCTCTGAAACCCCTGGTGATCGGCATCTAGAAAGCAGATACAAGTAAGTAGGTGCTTTTGTGTAAAGCTCTGCTTAGCGCCTTTTTTGTTTGCGGATTATATCTTACTGACAATGTAAGACCCAAGAACATCTATACAGTTCTGATGTCGTTTCTCTAAGAATTATCCCAATTCTCTGAATACAAAATAAATTAGGGTGAAGATAAAGCTATGCCAGTTTCTCAAACCACAACCACTGTCAGCAGATCCAACTATCCAAGGAAGTGCGTCCCCAAAGGGCTTCAATACCTTGGTATCCTTCTCAACAGGGCCTAAGAAAGTATACCCAAGGACAATATTATTCCTGTCCTCCACAAGACATGATCAGATTTTATGAAACTGTCATAACTACACTTCTCCCTATGGAGTAGTGTTCATACAATTAGAATCATTTTCAAAGCCTATAGGTCTGGCATTGACTGACAGCATTTTGATTTTTCAATGCTTGCTTTGTTTTTTCGTGACTTTTGTAAAACTTTATTGTTGTGGCTAAAAGCAAAAACATTTGCTAATCTAAAAAAACACAAATTGCCATATTTATACCTGGTACTGAAGTGAAATACTGTACTTGCACATATGTACATTATGAAATAGCAAATGCCATCACTCACAGTGAAGTCAGCCAATGGCTGAAGGGGGCTAGCCAACAGTGCTATGCTGTACAGCTGAAAGAAAAATGTGAATGATGCAACAAAAACAATGGATGAAGAGGGGTGGTTGAATGCTCCTATATGTATATTATTAGATATAATTTTAGTAACATCACCAGGTCGTGGCTAATGCCAGATACAAAATGGTAATGGCTCCAAGATGTAATTATGTCATAGGGATGCTATCCATAATTGTGAAGAAACCACTGCTCACACAGGTAATATCCTTTGTATGGGGACTCTAGACCAAGGCTGAACCTGGACGAATTCTACACTTGCATGCTAATCTGTGGATTATGCTTGCTCTATATTTCATCATACGACTTAGATAACAATTTATCACAACTAATATATTTGTACACAGACATTACTCACCCTCCAGGTTGGGGATCAATTAAATTTGCTACACTTAAACAGTGGGCGCAACGTCGATGCCCTTTACAAAAACTGCCCTCCTAGGTCCTTCATGGATAACCTCATTATAATCGGCCTCTTATAGACCTGGAAAGCTGGCCACAAAAGACTGAGATGCTGGGTCCATATGTTGGCACCCATTTGGTTAAACTGAAAGTCTGTGCTCCGAGTTATGCTACCCCTTATTAGTTTGACACACTTCTCGTGTAGATGATACTGGAGGGGATAGAAGTAGTGGTCTAGAGTGTGTACTGTGTGTTAATTTATCAGAATTACTCCGTACCCTTTATAGGTGGGTCGAAGGCCACACAGCAAACCGCTTCAAATCTTGGATTTTCAACTGAAAACGCATGTGCTAGATTATTAAGAGAATCGAGACTCAAGTTCTCCTCTTCGAAAATCTATCATATTTGGTACTGGGCCAGTTCCAAAGCAGTTGTAAAGCGTTGTGGGCAGACAGAATGTGACCTTACCCATGTCCTGTAGCATTGTAATACACTTAGGAAAATCTGGTCTGACGTATGGGCCACACTTTCTAATATTCAGATTTCAAGATAATTCTATCCATCCACCTAACCTTGCTGCATGATGTGTTTGAATGCACATTGCACACTGATAACATGCACAGATGGATAGCTACCTCCCTAGCCAGTGCTTAGTGTGCATTCATCGATATTGGTGACTGCCTTCAACACCAATGCATGAGGAGGGGCTCAAGGAACTTGCGAGGGTGAGAACACATCATTTGTAAACGAAATGATCAGATGTTTAGTTTTGATTTGATTTGGGAACCATTTATCAGACCCTAGGGGATCTCTTGCACTCACTTCAACTTAGCAATACCGCTTATGTAAACACCACAATGTCAGGGGACTGTGGTTAGACCCTCTGGTAAATACTTCTTAATATTACTGACATCGATGTGCGTCTGCACAGTTTTGTCTCCGTGCATGTACATCTCAGGTTTTTTTAATTAGGTATGCGTTACCTCAGACATGCAACAGGATATTAGCTACGATTATAGACTATGGAGGTGATCCGTTACAACTGGAATGTAAGTGTAATGTTATGAAGGAAAATATCCCAGAATGTAGTTTGATTAGTCTGTTGTTCATAATGTCTATTTCGAGATTTCGAGGAAACCTTGTCGGAGTAGGTCAGCTCCTCACCAATACTATTCCCTACAAAGTATCAATCAACCAATCACAGGATTTATAAAGCGCACTAATCACCCGTTAGGATCTCAAGGCGCTGAGGGGGGGAAGCTACTAGTCGTAAAGCCATGTTTTAGGTGTTTCCTGAAAGTTAAGAGGTCTTGGGTCTGGCGAATGTTGAGCGGGAGGGAGTTCCAGGTCTTGGCGGCCAGATGAGAGAAGGATCTTCCTCCGGCGGTGGTGCAACGGAGGCGAGGGCGAGGCTGACGGAGCGGAGGTTGCGGATGGGGGTGTGGAAGGTGAGTGTCATTGAGGTAGGCTGGGCCTGTGTTGTGGAGGGCCTTGTGTGCGTGGGTCAGGAGTTTGAAGGTGATCCTCTTTAGTATTGGTAAGCAGTGTAGGTCTCTGAGGTGGGGGGTGATGTGGTTACGGCGTGGGACGTCAAGAATGAGGCAGTCGGATGCGTTCTGGATTCTTTGCAGCTTTGTTTGGAGTTTGGTTGTTGTTCCTGCATATAGGGCGTTTCCATAGTCCAGTCGGCTGCTGACCAGGGCGTGGGTGACAGTTTTCCTGGTTTCGACGGGAATCCACTTTAAGATTTTGCAGAGCATGCGGAGGGTGTGTAGCAAGAAGAGGAGATGGCGTTGACCTGCTGAGTCATGCCGTGGAGTCCAAGATGAATCCCAGGTTACGTGCGTGGGTGGTGGGAGATTGTGCGGATCCTAGGGAGGTGGGCTACCAGGAGTCGTTCCATGCTGAGGGGTTGGCGCCGAAGATGAGGATCTCTGTCTTGTCTGTGTTTAATTTGAGGCGGCTTGATTCCATCCAGCTGGTGATGGCTTGAAGTCCGTTGTGGAGGTTGTTCTTTGTAGCTGTAGGGTCTTTCGTGAGGGAGAGGATTAGCGGAGTGTCGTCTGCCTAGGAAACTATGTTGATGTGGTGTGTTCGTGCGATGTTGGCGAGTGGGGCCATGTAAATGTTAAAGAGCGTGGGGCTGAGTGACGAGCCTTGGGGGACGCCACAGATGATTCTGGAGGCTTCTGATAGGAACGGTGGAAGGCGGACTCTCTGGGTTCTGCCTGAAAGAAATTATGAGATCCAGTCGAGTGCTTTATCGCGGATTCCGGCGTTATGGAGAGTGTGATGACATACCTTGTCGAAAGCTGCGGAGAGGTCCAGGAGGATGAGTGCTGCTGTTTCTCCTTCGTCAAGCATGGTCCTGATGTCGTCTGTGGCAGCAATGAGTGCCAGGTTTTTTCCATTCTGCGGCATAGCCATTTGGATTACTGTAGGTCTGTGGTGAACCAGCTGGCCTTGATTCTGTGGAGGGTGTTTTTTTTTTTTTGAGCAGTGCGAGGGTGTTGGCGCATTCCTCTATCCAGCGATTCAGGTTGGTGGTGGCTGTGTTGGGGTCCGGAGTCTCGGGGGTGGGTCCCGGGCGAGTATGGAAATCAGTTGATCCGTTGATATTTTGCTCCAGTTGTGTCGGGGGGGTTGTGTGCGGTGGTGGTGGGTGACTGGTTTCTGGTAGGAGAAGTGGAGAAGGTAGGAGAATTGGAAAGTAGATGCTGTTCAGAATCTTTTATTGTACCAGTTTAAATTCGGTCAATATGGCTACCTCCCTCAGATAGGTGGACTGTTTCGCAATCCTCATCATCTATTTACAGCCAGTCTATGTCCAGAAGAGACAAAAGTAGCCCATTTCAATATTATGAATCATTCTTATACAGGACTCTCTGCAGGTTGCGGTTGCCCTGAACCATTTCTGCTTCCAAGAAACATTGATAGCCAGGTAACTAAAACCAGTCTTATCCATATTAAGGTGGTGATTTCCTGTGGTCTGATGAAACATTGCAGGGTGGGGAATTAAGTAGATTTGCTTGCGTTAATTAGGAACCGTGAGTGTAGTTCAAAATGCCACAATATAGGCATTACTCTCAGTTTAGTGTACCAGCGGTAAGCAGCAAACAGTAAGACATTGTCCACATACAAGAATATATGATCCTCCAAAGCATCGAAAAATCCTTTTACCAAAGAATCACTCCTGATCACACAGGCCAGGGATAAAGGTGAGATAGACATCAGTGTAAATATCATATAACATTCCAGCCTTGTTTCTCACCTCGTGAAGCCTTTCCACACCCTACTATAATGTGCCCTATCTGGATCAGTGGAGCTCTCCTTGTTCTCATCTCTTAGCTACACTCTTCCTCCAGGCTGATCTGGCTCAAAAGTCTCCTGTTTCCAGACTCCTAATCATTCTGTTCTCCTCACACATTTTGTAGTCAATCTTGGACATAGCCTGGCCCCAAAGAACTGCTGTGAAGGTTTACAACAATGTAACATAAGCGTTTAATGGCTCCTTGTTCTCCTGCCAAAACGGAGTAGCCACTGTAATCAAGTGTTCTGTCAAACCAGAGTCATTAAAATCTCAGGCATCCAATCTCCAGATTCCGAGGCATCAGGTAAGTCAGATATTTCTTGTGGTAGGTCATTCTCTTTCCCCCAGTGGTCTTTAAAAATGAGTATTTTTCCTGTTTAATACTGGGATGTTGCCCCCTATTGCTTCCTATGACTATTCTTCTATCAGCACCCCCTCAGTCCCAAAAGATGAGCCTCTGATCCAGACCAGGATGATACAGGCAGAGATGTGTTCAGATGTGTAACTGACCACCCAAAAAGTCCCAAGAGTGTCCCTGGCCCTGTGCTGCAGCCCAAGCAGGGATGGGGAAGACATTCTTCACCTGCAAAGTCCATGGGTTTATGTCGCCAGCCACTGAAGTGAGTGCCTCTTAGGTATTTCCACAGGGGGCAACTGGCCCAGAACAAGACCGCCACAATCATCATACTCAGGAATCAGGAATGACTGGTAACTCTACAGTGTGTCCACAGCCTTGGGCTGCTGTGAGCCTTAGGGGCAAACAGGTACCCACCTACCTCCCCAAAAGCCCAGTGACATTTTGTGGCACAGGGGAGATGGCAAACGTCCTAGGCCACCCAATCACTAGAGTGCCTGTAAACCTCTCAAGACCAGATGCAAGCCTTTCTCTGATGGGCATCAGGTCACCACCAACAGTCTTTAAGCAGAGTTTCATTGTCCCCTCAGTACCACAGGAGACAGAGCAGCACTTGCTAAAATTTTGGGGCGGTGAGTTGGGTGACATATCTATCTTGGCACCAAGATAATGTATCAAAAGATGCATAAATAACAGGGGCTGGTCCTGGAATAAAATGCTTCTCTGCTAAGACCCAGCCTCTCCAAGGCAATCCTCCTCATCAGGGGCCCCTGTGCAGCACCATGGAGTCCAACTTCATTTTTCGTAATCCCACTCCCACCGCTGGTGTTGCCCCATTGTCAGCAGTGGCCACAGCCTAAGGAGGAGGACCGGTCCACTTAGAATCCGGCACAGCTTCTCACAGTTGCTACAGCCAACTCATAGCACAAAGATGGCAGGAGCCAGGGCAAACAGGCAATGTACCATGATCTGGGCTGGAAACAGTGGAAAACAGATCAGCGAAAACTCGGGAGATTGAGAATATTAGACTGATAACTGCATGAATTAACTGACACTTCTTGGCGTTAAGGTCACATTTATTTATATATAACGTTACAGGGCCTTATTTATGACCATTCAGGGCTCAGAGTCTCGTCCTGGCAACGCGTTGCTAGTTGTATTGGCTCTGCCCATTTATGTATCAGTTCACTCTCTCGTACCTGGATTCCTGGTTTCCCCGAGGTTCAATAAGGCAACCTCCGCTCGCAAAACACGGGAGTTCTGTCACAGCCCACTGCAGCTGATCAGCATCTTCCACCCCATATATTCCCAGGGATTTGTGTGGAGTCCTTTCTAAGACAGGACCTGAAATAGCACAATCTGCGGTGGCAAAGAGGAGTGGGTTAAAACTCCAGAGTGCGTGAACATGCAGCCTGATGCCGAGAGTCGAGCAACTGTTGAGCACTGCATCACAATTCTGCTCCAAAGTAACAAATGCAAATAAAACACCCTTAAATGGTATGTTGAAGGTCAGTGAGTGTGGGAAAACGTTAAGGAGACAAGGCCTAGTCAGAATGTCTGCCACAAAGCTAGAATCACAGCAAGACTCTCTTAGGAGACACGCAATGATCAAGAAGCCCTAATGGATCCATTACTCGTGGAATGGGATACCCACAAAGCGTGTCTTTTGGACATCTAGACCAGCAGTTCTTAATATTTTGACTGTTGTTGACCCCCACTGAATCATGACTGGAATCCGGGGACGCCACTGAGTAACTATTGGAAGCTGGGGACATCCAGCCCAAGCAATTTCTAGGACTGAATTTCAAAACAATAAACTAAAATACAAAAACAAGTATACAGCAAGCAAATGTTTAATTATTGAAATATTGTTTAACTCACAATCAAATATAGAAAAAGTTTCACATTTTCGATTTTGTTTTTTATTTATATATAGATTAGTAATCTTAATTTATTAAATTTTGTATTATTTAATCTTGTAAAACATTCATTGACCACTAAGTAGGCCTCGCCGACACCTAGAGTTCCTTTGCCCACAGTTTAAAACCCAATGCAGTGACTGTTGCATGGACTTCAAACATAATGGACAAAGTACGGGAACTGATCTGATGCCTGACTAACCCAACTACGGTTCTCGGTACTGGGACATCAACGCCATGTCAGGAACATATTTCTCCAGAAAGGGGATTAGATCATCTCAATGGATGTCTTGCTAGTAATTTAGACTGGACCACTAATGAGCTAATGTCAACCTATCTACCCCTTAAGATCCTCCACAGACAATGTCCCATCCTTTGTGGACTACCATTTATGTATTTGTGTGGCAGTTTCACACTGCATGCGTGTAACCTTTTGGTTGCTTGATATGGGAGATCGCGGAATAAATACATGTTTAAAGAGAAGAAGGCAGCAAAGGCAGGAGGAGGCCGGGGAGAAACTTCCAAGCGGTGCGGGAAGAAGCTCTAGACTGATGAACTACAACCACTGCTGCTGGAAGTCTAGGAATTCAGTAATATTTCATTGTTCAAAAGAGTTACGTAAAATGCAAGGGATCTAGTGCAGTTGTAAGGGAGTGACTAAAGGCATTCCACAAATTAGGGTTTTATAATCCGATGGATTATAATCCCATGGATCTTCCTCTGTGTTCCTCTGTGAAACTAGCATCTTCCATGCTTAAATGCATTCACTCACAAGGTGAATGGACGCCCTGGTTCACCATGGTGCCACAATGCCATGAAACACATTTTGTGGAAAATTTGAGTCAGGCGAGACCGGTGGCGTTAGGTTATGGCATCTGTAGTGCTGGTTTACGCCTGCCTGTCTGACTAGCCTCAGTGCAGGAAGTTCTGACTGTGACCTCTGGTTTATGAAGGGCCTTCATTTATTAACAGTTGGCCAATAGGAGCCTCAGTGGTGCTGGTTTGGGATACTAAACCTTTCACTCACAGAGTGGCATCAATATGCACCATTCTGCTGACCTACAACCAGCACTGACTCGCTGTTCGGCTGTGCATGTCACACCACTGACTTGCTATTGGCTGAAACAGGGGTTGGGCTGTAATCAGTACTCTGCACCTCTTTTTGGAAGGAACATGAGAGTCTGGGAAGCCGTAGCAACTGCAATAGGAGATGAATAAACGTAACCACAAACCAGGAAGGAAACAACAGTCCACTGCATGATCTAAATTGATAACCTTGGAGTCTATGTAGTTTCAATTATGATGCATTCACTGATTGGTGGGGAGCACTCTGTGAATCAGCTTTTTGGTGGGGACTGTCTCACAGTGGTGCTGACATGAGCAGACTAATGTCAGGATGAGCACCGGCCTTTAGTAGGGGTGAGCTGGGCCCAAGCCCAGAGCACTGAGTTTCAAGGGGAGTCACAGATCACACAGTAGATGCACACTGGCCTGGCTCCAGTGAAACTGCTCTAACTGCACTCTCTTCTGCAGCCAATGGCACCATGCTGGTAAATCCCAATTTTGTTCCTGTCACTCCTTCTCCCTCTTTATTATTCCCTTTAGGCCATTCATCGCCTCATTTGGTGTTGGTGAAAAAGAGCTAGTCGGAGAGTCAGGAGAGGTAGGGGAGGAACAGGGAGATGCGTGCTATGAGCCAGGAACTGGACTGTGCCAGGAGGCAGACAGCATACTAGGAGGTAGGGGAAGTGCACGGGATCAGAGGACTCTCCAACTCCAGCCATAAACTCTGCTTCTTTTTCTCCTAGGTAAGAGGCACAAACAAGGTCAGTGGTGGTGGGGGAAAGAGGTGGGTGTGGCTTAGGTCGCAGCTCTAAAGTTACTGTATGATCAATATCGGTATTCATTAATCATGTTTCCACTTTGCATTCTGGTGCTTGCAGTTTTAACTCTCCTCATTAACCTCAGTATAAATGCAGGTCAATAAGTACAGGATGCAGATTAAACAAGTATTGGCAAAGCCAAACGGTCTAACCGTGACCAGCTGGTGCAATGGTTAAACTTTTATTTCTTATTACAAGCATATGAAACAAAATATAAAGATAAGATGAAAAACATGCTGCTGTCTAAATGTGGTGACTATGTGCCTGTAATTAAAAATTAAATGACAAAATGATAACTAGGGGTGGGCAGAGTTTCACGTGGTGGAATTCCATGGAGTTACATGAAAACTCCACTAGATTCTGCATAGCTCCATGAACGGGTGGAAATATGCACGTCACCCTGCTGATTTGTAGTGCTGGGAGCTTGTTCGTCGCTGAAAAATCAGTGAGAACTGCACCACACGGCACACAAGGGGGCACTGCTTCTCAAGCTGATTTTGATGGCACTTGAGTAGATTTTCTACTCGAGCAACAGCTTTCTCACCGCGAACGGTCATGGCCATCTGCGTTGCAGAAATCACGCCGGGTGCCCTCCTAGTGACCAAAAATCACACTAAGGGACACCAAATCTTGCTCGCGCTCGCCAACCTATGGTTACCAAGCCACTTGTGGGGAAAAAACTCCACCACGCAGTGGTTGGTGGAATTTGACTGGAACGCCATGTTACAAGCGTAACGCAGAGTGGCCAAAATTTTACCCACCCCTAATAATAACCATTGCATATAATTTAAATTTAACAGCATGAGTGCTTCTCCGAAGAAAAGTAAAAGAATAAAACAAACCTTTGGTGGAGAAGTGTGGCACAATGGTTAGAGCGGCAGACCCTGATGCAGAGATCTGGCAAGGGACCAGGGTTCAATTCCCACCTCGGTGGGTCTTGGGCTCAATTCCCTTGGACCAGATAATTCTCGCCTCGGTGCCTAATCTAATTAATGGGTCCCACTCTGTAACTCTGGGCAATAGCTTGCTTAATCTCCACAACGGCCCTCACAGCGCTTGGATGCCTGGCTTCACCCTGGGGCTGTCCAGGAGTGGGTGCCTCACAGGGAAAAGCCAAGAGGGGTTCCACAGCGGTATGCATACAGCACCTTGAGACCCTAACGGGTGAGTAGTGCGCTATACAAGTGCGAAGTTTACAGTTTATTTTTAGTGCATATCAACTGAAAATATGATTCTTAATGGTTGCAAAAAAGGATTTTAATCATAGTAAGCAGAAAACATAATTTAAACATAACAGGATTATTAAATAATAGAAAAATGACAAAGAATGGAAAGAAAAAGGTATTGGCAGAGTAAAGTAGTGGTAGAAAACATTTTTAAATGGATGTAAACATTTGATAAGGAAAAATGCCACCACTCGCAGTGCAAAAGAGCAAATGGACAATGTTAGCTGACTTATTGCCCAATGATGTATGCTGTGACGGGAGGAAGCAAAATGTAAATGACAGTTGACTATACTATTGGATGAAGAGGTCTGACCAAAAGCCTTTGTAAATATGCATACATGTAAGTCATTTTTAATGTAAGATTTTTCTTTATTGGATATAAGCTATCTTTAGGACAAAGATAAAAATGTATTTACTAAGCTAATTATTTGTGTAAGAAATTGAATTATTTGTTGAAGGTGGGGAGAACTCACTTTAAAGAATAATCACAGCCCTTGTAAGGGTGATCCACAAAAGTCAATAAACTAAACCTAAAACTAGGATTCTTCCAGCGGGGAAAGGCTGCAGGCTGTAGCAGAAGAGAGCTCCACGAGGCTGGAGATCTTCTCCACAATATTCCACTGGATCAGATTTGCTGCTGTTGAGAAAAACATACCAGGAGCAACCTAGATCTTTGGGCCAGCTACGATGCACCTTGGTCAGATTGCCTTGACAGTTTAGTCCCAGTCTCCCATCGGTTCTCTGAGCAAAAAGTTGCCATAAACCTTTGAAGTCTCAGGTTTTAGGAAACTTTAGAAGGAGTACACTTTGGAACCAGGTAAAGGTCCATGACATTGGGGACTGAAGCTGGGGGTTAAGACCACTTCAACAGAGGTCAGTAGCAGGGTCCAGGGCAGGTCCAGTTGGAACTGGTCAGCTAGGCAGAAAAGGCCTCTTGATGCCTGTTGTGTTCTTGTAGCTCAAACAGTAGGTCACCCAAATGACCCCCGCAGTCACTTCTGGGGTCCTGGGTTTAAGGTAAGGAGCTTTAGTCTTCCTTCAGGATTCAGATAGCAGGAAAGTATTCCCTCTGATTTTCACAGGTCCAGGGGTGTTCTGAGAAGGATCCTAGGGATGCCACTTTTATGCCCAGCGCCAGCTTGTGGTTTAGGTGAACCTCCTTGCCACTTTCTAACCAATGTGTTCATCTAGCTCAAACAGGAGACCAGCCAACTGACCCCCAGAGTCATTTCTGGGGTCCTGGATTCAAGGCAAGGAGGTCTAATCTTCCTTCAGGATTCGGTCCAGGAGTGTTCTGAGAAGAGTACTAGAGATGCCACTTTTATGCCCAGTGCCAGCCTGTGGGTGAGGGGAAACTCCTGGACACTCTCGAACAAATGAAGTAAAAGTTCCCAGAGGTAACCCTACCCACTTTTGCAGCAATTCCTGTGTGCTTGACTGTATACTACCTCACAGAACCGTTCTTCCCCTCATCAGAGCTCCCTGTGCCCACCCAGAGATGTGACTTTGATAATGTGCAAACCCTCCCTTATGGTCACTCCAAACCAGTTCTGTGGCAGCTCCCACTTCGTTTGGAGCCAAGCTGACTAGGAAGATAAAGGGAGGCAGGCCTAGGTGCAGGCTACTTCTGCAGTGACAAGGTTTGCACCCTTTGAAGCTCAGGAAAGTGCTAGGCACAATCCCCCAGGTCATCCTGCTCAAGGAAGAAAAATCCCTCTCCGCACACTAGCCATTTGTCCACTGTCTGAGACCCATTCACCACTCAGGTGATACTGGACACAGGCAAAAAGGCACATTTGGCTTAGGCAAGAAAATTACATCTTTCTATAAGTGTCATTTTCAAAACAGTAATATAAAATCCGACTTTACCATTAAGTTGGAATTTATGTTACAATTAAAATACACCCTTGAATCATTTTTCTACCTGATCTCAATCCAAATGTATAAATTATAAGTTGTTATATTGTAACCCAATGTTTCCCTGTGGGTCTGTCAGCCTTGTTACAGTAAACAATTACACTGGTGGGGTTTCACTGCAAGGACACATACAACTTTAAATATACAACTTCTAGTTTTTAAATGCCTTGTACCATAACCTAGGGGCATTTAGGGCCTACCAAAGGGGTGAATTACAAGTGTTAAAAAAAGGTGTACTATGCCAGGTCGAAATGGCAGTTTACAACTGCCCTCCCAAGTTACAATGGCAGACCCGTAGACGTTTTTTACAGTGCTATTTTAGTGGGTGTCAAAATGAGTACTGGAATCCACTTGTAGCAGTTCATTTACAGGATCTGGGTACATGTTGTACCATACAGTAGGGAACTTACAAGTACATTAACTGTGCTAATTAGGTATATTCAGGGCTACTAGAGTTATGAGGCAGGTGTGGACCAAATTATGCGACAGGGTTGACTAAATTATGCGCCAAGAAAAAAGGAAATCATGCAGCGTAACGTGGCGCATTTTGTGATAACATTACTTCATTATTTTGTCATTTTAACACATGCTAACACAGTTGGGGCAAATATTTCACCTTATTTGTATCAGTGTAACACCCAAGAGGTAAGTCTTTCAGGCTGCAATAGGATTAATTAGCACAACAATGATGTTCCTAAAAATGGTATCATATTACTTCTGCGCCTGTGGTGTAATCACAGGAAATTATATAATGTCACTCAGGAGAAAGGGATCCTTCCAGAAGTCCAGGCCAGCACTGGTGGGTAACACATGCATTTCTAGCATATCCATGCTGGTTTGTTTTAGACATACAGTAAATTGACAGATAAGGAAAAAATGTGGAGCTCTGGGGGGGTTAATTTCTTTTAGGCGCAGTCTCATACTGCATTCCTACACTGGTATAATATGCGCCTCCTACGGTTGAAATAGGAGTCTCATAGTATCTCCCTACACAGGTACGGCCTATTGTATGCAATAATATTTGCAGGCAGTGATGATGAAACATAGCTTCTGCCAAGCTTAAGAACAAATATCTGCTGCCAAAAAGTGACAAAGTTAGTATTCAGGCTCCCAGGGCCTATTCTGCAGCCTGTGAGGCGTGGTCAGGGCTGTATGTTCCAGTTCCATTGCTACCACAGGTGGGTTCACAGCAAGGCCTTGCCTCATACTAAAACTAACAATCTTTGACACAATTTACAGTCATTTTCCTCGTAGGAAGACACCAAGCGCTGTGACGCTGTTAGGCAGACTTCAGGTTGAACATTAAAGAATAGAAGAGGGGAAATTCCCCAGAGTACACCTCCACCCAAAAACAAAATATGCTACACCCACACAGGTACTCTAGCGAAATGAAAAGCTTAAAGCAGGAGCCCTCATCAGGGAAGCCAAAATGCAAAAATCATTATTTGGGAGTGCCTATTACACTCTCATGTCCAATAAGCGTTCATTATTTTTATTTAAAGGATGCTGTGTCATCACCTACTGGTAGTCTCTAGAGCACATGGCTCGACCTCATCTTTGAGGGAGTGCTTTTTTGAATGATGTATATGTAAAGACACTATCCCCAAACTTACCGTACTACATCCACAAGCGGAGTGTGGGATATAAATGTTAAAATCATTTTTAGCTATAAATAAAAAAAATAATCATAACACCTCCTAATTTTAAGCCACTTACACTCAACCCAAAACTTGAGGGGAGGCTATCTTGTTTCCTCAGTAAAGGCAAGTTACACTCGCAACTTAGAGACTCCTTATCTCTTGGAGAGGGGTGGCAGAGCCCAAAACCACATTAAGCAGGTCATTCTGAGTTTGGCGGGCGGCCTCCGCCGCTCACCAAACTCAATCCGCCACCTGAATGCTGGTGCAGTCACGACACTGCTGGCCCTATTACGACTTCAGTGCAGGGCCGGCGGGTGGAAACAGTGTTTCCGCCCGCTGGCCCTGCGGTTAAGAGGGCCTTAACATTGACACCGGTTCAGAATTGAGCCGGCGCCAATGTGGCGGTGCAGCGGATTACAACCGCCAGGACCGCCAGGCTGGAGTCTGACTCCAGCCTGGCGGTGTCGGTGGTATTACCGCAGCGTTTCAGACGCAGTCAGAATGTGGCGGATCGGACCGCCACTACAGCGGTGGTCCAATGGCCACCCAGAGTCTGGCGGTTTTAAGATGTCAAGTACAGTATATTTAAAACATATTTAAAAGTACTTAGTGAGTGTGCCAGTGTACACAACTCACAAGGCAAACCTACTGAAACATATTAGGTGAGACCACCTGTAAACATAATGTGTTTCTCTCTTTGTGTCCTTTAGTGACTGAGAAATGGAAACCAGATATTCAAGGAAACCTGACTCGCAAGGCCATGCTGGCGTTAGCGTCCTTACCAGACTATCACAGCATCAATGTACCTGACTGACAGGGTAAAAGTGAATGACTGCCTTGAAAAGGCACACAACTTTCCACGCATTATATAATGGCTCCGAAAACGAGCACTGGCAAAGCCAATAGGTCTTGCCTATGCCACAGCTATTGGCTTTTCCAATGTGTTTTAGCCATGTTGTACACCAGCGTGGCTGCTGTTCAGCATGGCTAAAGGTTCGTGGCGTAGAGGAGAGTGACATGGAGTGAAGTATAGTGGCATAGTGTGTAGCAGAATGTCAAAGAGTGGAGTGGCATACAGTGGAGTACAGTGTCAGAGTGGAGCGACGTAGAGTGTAGGGAAGTAGAGTGGCGTAGAGTGTCAGAGCATGGAGTGAAGTACAGTGGAGGGGTGTACAGTGACATAGAGTAAAGTGGAGTTGAGTGGAATGTACGGGAGTGGGATGACGTAGTGTAGAGCGGACTAAAGTGTCATAGTCCAGTAGCTTAGATTGGAGTGGAGTAGAGTGGCTTAAAGAGAAGTCGTAGATATAGTGGCGAACAGTGTCATACAGTGGGGTACAGTGGAATGACAGAGTGAAGTAGTGTGGAGTGCCATAGAGTGTCATAGACTGGCACACAGTGGAATGGCATAGAGTTCAGTGGAGTATTACAGAGTGGAGTGGCATAGAGAATGGAGTGACAGAGTGAAGGGGCGAGGTGAGGCATAGAGTGGCATAGCATAGAGCAGAGTAGAGTGGAGTGCTGTGGAGAGGTGCATCGTAGAGTAAAGTGTCAGAGAGGTGTGGCCTAGAGTGTAGTGTCACAGAGTGGCGTAGAGTGTCATAGAGTGGCGTAGCGTGGAGTGGCATAGAGTGGAATGGCATTGAGTGGAGTAGAGTGGAGTGAAGCACAGTGTCATGGAGTGTTGCAGAGTAGCATGTCAGAGTAGAGTGGCTTAGAGTGGAGTGGAATGAAGTGGAGTATAGTGGAGCGGTGTAGAGCAGAGTGGCATAGATTGGAGTGGCGTGGCAGGGCATGACTTAGAGTGGCATAGACTAGAGTGGTGTGTCATAGTGTAGAGGGGAGTAGAGTGTTGTAGTGTAGAGGGGAGTAGAATGTTAAAGAGTAGACTGCCGTAGAGTGTCCCAGAGTTGAGTATGCCTGGTGTGGTAGTGCCCAGCCATTGCAGACACCACATTTTCAATTGAAATGACCATTATATTTACTCAGATGTAAGGGTTTTACGGATAAAACTATACAGCGCACAAATGGTTGTGGGTGGAAATGGCATTACCAAGTGTATTGATTTGTTTTGACTGTATTAAAATATGTGTGTCTGCCACACTTCAGAATTACATAAAAAGGTGATTCATTTGTGCTTTCCTGATTCTGGTATATTCTGAAATAGCTGCACAGCTAATTTACAGACATTTACATAGACATTTACATTTTGTTGTATATTAGAATAAACATACACCCATAGCATTTCTCTGACATGGGTATCCAGCAGGATTGTCACACATTTCCTCTCGCTTTGAAGTCAGAGAAAAAAAGTCAACAACAATCTTCCTCGGAAGACAAAGCCTTATATTTCACCTCTGTCCTTGAATGCACAGCAAATGTGACAGATAAGAACAAAATTAAAAGGGCAGAAACCAAGCACTTGTGGAAAAATACAAGGAGTGATAGTGAATAGACTATACTCAATGGGTCAGGAAAAGACATACAAAAGAGCCTAAAACAAATAAAGGTAGCAAATAGAAAGTAAGCAAATGTGAGTTACAAATCACAAAGCCAATGGTAAGCAATGTGTCAAATGATTTCCTAGAGAAGCTCTTAGAATGTCCTCAAGATGTCTATGCAAACCACACAGCTGTGCTGTCTGGTAAGCTTTGACTTAGAAAGAGCTAGACCTTGCATCATTTAAAGTGGCAATACAAGAAGTTCCCAAAGGACCAACAAAATAGGGTGTCATGATTGTATCACCCTAGCATTATGCATGTGCACCTTGAAATCCGGGTTGTGACGCCCTACCCCTTTCCAATCAGCTTGCTATGGCTCAAAAAGCTAAAACACACATGCAATATACATGCAGATGGAGTAAAAAATCTGTTGGTTTAACTGCATGTAATAAAGACCTTCATACCTAGAGAAAGTTTATACAGCATGCAGCGACGGCCGGTGATTTTAGGAGGGAGGGGGGCGGGCGGGAAGCACACTCACACTCATTCATTCACACACACACATGCACATCCATTCACAACACTCATCAACATTCAAACATTCATTTAAAAAACACACACACTAACCTTCAGCTCGGAGGCCCCAGGAGGGTTGGGACTGCTGCCTTCCCGCACTGACCTCACCCAATGAGGGAAGGCAGCAGTCCCAACTTCATCTCAGGGTGGGATGGGGTCAGTGAGGCTTCTGACCCCACCCCAATCTGTGACAAGGTGTCACTGATTGATACTCGCCCTGGGCGCTTCAAGGCTTAAACCTGAAGCGCCCACTTCAAAGTCAATGTGAGACGCTTCCCTCGTCACCGAGGGGGTAGGGCCTTGAGGCACCTTTGCTGAGCTGAGGAGGTCTTGCCCATTGGAGCTGTGAACTCTTCAGCCCAGCAAAGTTCAGCTCAGGCAGCCAGCAGTTTGCACAAATCGCGCATGTCTTGCTCCTTGTGCCTGAGCGTCTGTCAGGCTGACCTTTGCTCAGCCTGACACGCACTCTTCATGAGGGGCAAAAGGTGGGGGGGTGGCCCCACCACCCTAAAGGATTTTCCGTGGCTGACAGCATGTGTTTTTTCTTAGAACGATCCCCTATTTTTTAATTAAGAAACAAAAATCAAGATTACAGTCAGATCAAACTAGTTACACTGATTCATAAGCAAAAAGTCAGTCATCAAGTGAATAGCTATACTTAATGTCTATGTTAGTGTATACCCTGTTAGAAGTGAATGAGCCCTGTTGGAAATTTGCCCTTTCTGCAGGGTCATCCCAGATTTTTGGCATTCTGTTGCTGAACCCATATTTATTGACCATAGGACTCTGTGCACTTTACTCTTGCTTACCTGTGATAAAGTGCTTGTGCCCTCCTTTCAAACATGTTAAAATTAGCATACACCTAATTGTCACATTTAATTTACTTATGAGCGCCTAATATACGATACAACCTGTACCATGGGTCAGTAAATTAAATGCTACTAGTGGGCTGCAGCACTCTTTGTGTCACTCAAAGTAGCACTATAAAAGCATCTCTACAGGTCGGACCCTGCAGCCTGGATGTGCAGTTTTAAACTGCCATTTCACCCTGGAAAAAGCAAATCTTGTGCCAGGCATCAACCTTCATTTTTATTATTTATAAGCCACCCCTAAAGTAGACCCTAAAAGCCCATAAGGCAGCGCACATATTATTTAAAATATAGGACATGTGCATTTAATGTTTAATATGTCCTGACAGTGAAAACTCTCCTGAGTTGTTTTTCACTGTGGCAAGGCTGGAGTTCCCAGAGGCTAACACTGGTTTATAATATTACATTTATTAAGTTCTAAATTCATTTTGGGAGTAGCTCAAAAAATGTTTCAGAGGCTCATTTTAATAGTGATTTGAAATCCAACTTGATGGTCAAGTTGGATGTCAATTTAGCATTTTAGAAATTATACTTAGAGAGACTTGTAATTTTTCTGGCTAAAACTAGAATGCTTGTGTCCGCGTCACCTTACACGATGGAGTCCCGGTGGTGAAATGTGTATTGCGCTCAGACAGTGGATAAAGGGCTCTGGGTGTGGGTTTCACTCTTGACAGGATAGCCTGGGAGACCTGAGCTTCAAAGAATGAATACCTTGTCACTGTCAGCTGAATCTCATCACTAGGCATGCCTCCACTTTGTTTTTAGTCAGGCTGGCACCAAAGCAAGTGGGAGTTGAGTAACTGACCAGAACTGCTTTAGGGCATGGACAGTGGCTTGCCCTCCACTCACTCTCTGGCATAGGGCATAAAAGTGGACACCCCACTCTTCTAAGAACACTTTTGGGCATATGAAAAATCAGGACAGCCTTGCTCTCTGAAGAACCTGAAGCAAGACTGAACCTGCTTGTCCTGAACCAAGGACCGCAGCAGTGACTCCGAAGATCACCTGACAGAGCTACAGAGACAAAACAAGCATCCAGAGGGATCTCTCTCTGAAGCTGCCCAGTTGACCAGTTCCAACTGCACCTGCCCTGGACCCTGATGCTAGCTTCTTTTGGAGCGGGATCTAATCCTCTTGGCTGGCTTTAGAGTGTATTCCTCCTGTCCCCAACTGCAAAATCAGAGACTTTGAAACTTTTTGTCAACTCCCTGTCTGGAAACCAACAGTGACGGACCAGGATGACTGCCAAAGCATCAGCTGTTGATTCGCCAGTTGGCCTCAGCTTGCTGGTTTGCTATACTGAAGATCTGATTTTCAGAAATGTTTCTAAGGCTGAAAGTAGAAGGATTCATCAGGACAGATGCCAAGAAGGAACCCATCGACATTAAGGCCTTTCTGGGTACAGACTTCGGAGTTCACCTGCTTGGAGCTTTCCCGTCTTCATTGACTACCATGCTGGCACCCCGCTCTTCAGCAACTTGCTGTAGTCAAGCCCTGCTTTAGATCCAGCTTGTAGCTTGCCCTGCCAATGACCACTCTTCTTACAGAAATATTTTAAGTCAGAAAGCAATGTTTCCAACAGGACAAACCTGGTCTGTGCATCCAACCGCCACTTCATTGGGGTCGGCCTTCATTTTTTATTTGAACTTGGTTTAGTGCAACCAGATAACCACAGGTGACATTTTGTGCTTTTTGGCACTATTTTTAATTCATCCTTTAAAAATCTATATCTCCGGTTCTACTTATTGAGCTTATGCCATTTTGGTGTTGTTTTGTTTATTACAATCGTCTTTATCTTAGTGAGTTTGGGATTTTTCTTGTGTTGAATTTTCACTTTATTACTGTTTGAGTGCTGCATAATACTTTATACATTGCCACTAAATTAAGCCTGAATGCTCTGTGCCAAGCTACAAAGGGTCAAGCACAGGTTCATTTAGAGATTATTGTAGTTCACCCTCATAAGGACTGTGATTATTATTTGAGGTGGGGTTGCACCTATCTCCACTAATAATACCCCAATTTCTTACAAGTCCAAAATAAACCTAGGTCTAGTTTTTTGTGGAAAAGGACATGCATATGATTGAAGTTAAAATGATGCTCCATCTTAAGCCTGCTTCATGGCTGTAGAGTACATGTTCAATGGGACATATGAATATGTTCAATGTCTTTCAAAGAGAAAGCCAAGTCATGTAATTGTTTAATCCATATGCATCTGTGAGCAACATATGACTCCAGGATTGTTCTCTCACAAACAATGCATCTGTAACAACAGAGGTCAGAGTGTGTGGATTCAGTCATTTTATGATAGTCCACTTCATGTCATCTGTGTGTGTTTTCCCTGTAAAGTGTGAACTCTTCTTAGTTGTCCAGCACTTGCATCTAATTTTGGTCCAATATTCTTTAAAGCATAGCCTAATTGTCCAGGTGGTCATACCAATGTAACATAATTGAGACTGTCATGTAATCATACACACAATATTGTCAATATAACAGCAGGCATGGCTCTCCCACCCATGGAGTAGACAGTTCCTAATCTAAAGTGGCCCTGTATTCTGGAAAAAACAACATTCACTACAGCCTCCACAAAGGGAAATATCAGTTGACTAGTTGTAAATTCTGAAATGTACAATATTCTCCCTTTTTTGGTATTGTGTAGACCAGGTAACCTATTATTTTTGTACTTCTTTTAAATTCAAACAGTGGAGGTCTAAAACAGTGATTGCCAAGTTCAAGATGTTGCAATATCACTTAGTGATTTTGTAGATGTGATTGGAGGCCTGGGACAAAGTAATCACGCCAGGTTAATTTTATTTCTGGAATGTTTCAAGAAGAGAATCCTTGTTATTTCTTGCTTGTTTCTGGTGCAACAAATAATTATTTGTTGTGGACATTTTACTCTCTAATTTCTGTGTCAAAGCCTTTGCTTGTTCATCAAATCGAGATAGCAATGTCGTTTCTCCTCAGTCTCTAAAAGGGAAAGGTTTTCCCTCAGGGCTCTGGGATGCTGGCTATCAAGCAAAAGAGAGATTTGCAATGAGTGGGCTTGGAAAATAAGCATGTACTATGTCTCCCTTTATGTTCTATGAAGAGAAGATTAAGAATATTGAGGTTCTCTTGTCCAATCAGCTAGAGAAGTGAAGATGCAGGTTCAAGTTATTGATCCATTGTATAAATTGATTGGACCTTTTAATGTGATGATGCCACAAGGATAACCTTTAAGTACCACTTCAGCAGACATATGTGGTGGGTAAAAGGATTGCTAAGACTCTACAGGTGTTAATACTAAAACCTGGGCATGTATCCATTGGCTAAGCTCAGGACATACTTGCTGCTTATACATTTCCTCTTGAAGCATTAAAAAATTATTTCCATACTTAAAATAGTTCTTTTTCTTGCCCAGGAAGGCACAAACTACTGAAGGACACTGGAGTCACATACTCATATTCAGTGCTTCTCAGCAGATCTTCTATAGTCAGACCCTCTATGATTTTACAATGGCGCAATTTGCAAAACAAAAAACAAATTGGGACTTTTGTAAAAATCCTGCGATTTTTGCTAAAGCCCTGATAAAAATATTTTTTAAAAACTTGGAAGCTTATTCAACTCTCTTTTTATTGACCTTGCACTGCCGCACTAAATCAATAAAAGGAGGATAGGAATGAGAGAGATGCTTTCATTCTCTGTTTCTCCTTCGCTTCAATGCTGCTATGATCTTCCTGGAGGCAGAACCCTTATCTAAGAACCTCAAAGCAAGCCGTGCCAGGCCAGCACTGAAAGTGCTGGAGACTGGGACACAGCAGATATGCAAGTGCCCCGGCCTCCTTTGGCATTCTTTCTACTGATTACCCAACTGCCCTGCCCAATAGGGGTCTTCAAGCCTTCTCCTCACCCACCTGCCCCTTGCATTCATCCTACTTTCCTTTTTGGCCCCCTTCCCTGTTTCTCTCTGCTCCCCACCACCCCCTACATCACTGAGCTGCATGAAATACATGCTGTTGCAGGGGGCTGTTACAGTACACCTACCACCATTCTCACACCTTAGATTGAGATGAGAGGAGGGTGGGGGCATTAACATCTGCCTCTAGCAGCATGTATACTGTAGCGTTGTGAGGCTATGTGCACTAGGCAGGACACTTGCTGTTCAAGGCATACTCAACTGACACATTACTTAACTTGCTGGGAGGTGTTAAAGTGTGGTTATTAATGAGTATGATGTAATCTTAGTGCAGTATGTGATAATATGCTGAGGAATAAAGACATTTGTTACAGACCTCTGTGTGTTGCATTTTCATTTGCATGCTCCTAGGCTGGGCCGGTTGATACAATTGGTGATGAGCAGAGGATACATGCCCCAAAGAAAACACTGCTCTTCCTGAGAGTTTGCAATGATACAGCAAACTGCTTGTGCATGCCACATGAGCCCAAATCAATGAGAAGCAATCCAAAGTTGGCATGTGTGGAGTAAAACCCCCCCTCCAGGCCATATACAGCCTTGAAAAAGTAGAAGGCCCTGCAGAGGGGCACACTTGAAAAGGCCATCAAAATTAATTGGTAAGGCTGAAAGAAGAAATACTGAGTAGCGCCATAACACAGAGCCATCAACGATACAAAGCAAAATGCAGTGACAACCAGGTACGATGCAAAAAGGTAAACACTACAATGATCAAGTGTGAGAAACAGAACCATTACTCACCATCAAGAAAGAAGATGATGATTCAGGACATCAGGTTGGAGTGATGACCCAAGTGTGAGCACACAGCAGGTGATTGCAGAAGGTACAGGTCCAAGTGAACAGCGGCAGCCATCTGAACAGCATATGCTCTCAACGGTATTAGAAAAGAGTGCAGAGTATGATGCGGCTGTGTTTCTGAAACCATCACCGGCATTAGATACCACCAAGAAGCAAAATATTGGAACCAGGTGGATCACATGGATCGAGCCATTCAATGACTTCATAGATGCCCTAGAAGAAGTAGATGATAAGAAAATCATTAAGTGCCTGATTTAGAGTTTGGCGGAGAGGGTTACTTCTTCACAAACATGACAGATATCCTGTCCGCTGTATTACAGTTCCATTATAGCCTAAGGAACTAGTAATACGGCAGATGGGATATCCATAACGTTTGTGATGGAGTAACCCCTCTGCCAAACTGAATCAGGTCCTAAGTATTTGAAGAACCTTGCCAGTGATGGAGTAAAAGAAGTGCTGAAGAAACTCTTGAAGACTGATGCAATATAGTTCCATAAGATCAAAGAAGCATTAGGTAACAAGTTCAATCCAATTCCGAATTTCAAATATGAAAGCTACATGTTCAATCAAGCGAGACAGCAAGTTGGTGAAAGAATGAGTGAGTTTGTTGAAAGGCTTGATGTGCTTATCAAACACTAAGTTCAGTGACTTTAATGATGAAGAAGCCATACACCTGAGTCACTGATGGCTGTATTTCAGACTCTTTAAAAAGACTCATGTTCAGACAGATGCTCAGTTTAGAGAAATACTAATGGCTGCAAGAGCCATTGAAAGAACAGATCGACAAGCTGCTGAGATGGAACCTAGAACAACGAAAAATATATCAGCGTTGGTCATGAAAAGCAAGCATAAATACAAGGTAGATGCAATAAAGTCAACGTCTTCAAAGAAGAAAAAGGTATGTTTCCGATATGGGGTTTCATTTCCCTATGAAAGTAAATATCCAGCTATAGGACAGACAAGGTTTGCAAAGCGAAAGAGAAACTAAAAACGTCACAGCAAGAAGAGAAAATGGACGCCAGATGCCTCCAGAAGTATTTTCGCCATGCCCACAAGGTCAAAAAGCAGAACCAGTTACAACAAGTAGCAACTAGACAAAGTTGTTCATTGTCGAGCTCATTCTACAAAGGCTCTTCAATGTCATTATCAAGTGCCAGTGAAGAAGACTGATGTGCGATAATAGTTTCAACCAAGGAACAACAGGCACATGTTGGTTTGGCTGCTTGCAAGGAAGAACAAAATACAAAGCCAAACCATGAAACAAAACAAGTGAAATAATTTGGAGACTGCTCTAAGAACACAGTAAAAGTCAACGGTTGCCCCATAACCTTTATCATAGACAGTGGTGCGTTGATTATCATCATGCCATTGGAGACGTTCAATAGCCTGTCTCCTGTGCCACGACTCAACCAGTCAGACATGAAGGTATACACACAGGCTAATTCTAAACTGAAGCAGAGTCAAGGGTAATTCACAATGACAATGCGACAAAGCATTATCACTGCAAGCTCCAATTCACATTCTTCAAGAACTTTGTCCAGTGCATGCCTAATCAGTTTTGCCACTGCTGCTGACATGAGACTGATATCTCTTAATTATAGCCTCCACACTCGATATGAAATTGTGAGTCAGTTTCCGCTGTTGTTTCATAGCCTAGGAAGACTCAATACAATGAAATTGAGACTTCACATTATTAAGGACATTCACCCTGTTGCCCAGCGGCACAGCAGTCACTTATCACTTGCGAGAAGCAGTTGAAAAGAAATAGAAATGCTGTTGAAATATGACATTATTGAGTGCTCTACCGGTCATACGACATGGGTTTCGCCCATAGTTGTGGTGCGAAAAAAGGATAGTAGAGTTGTAGGATGCATCTGTGTTGATATACGCTAGGCCAACAAAGCAATCGAGAGAGAAAGACATCCTGGTCCACACATAGCAGACATGATTAGGCAACTGAACAGTGCCAAAGTCGTCTCCCGTCCTGACTTGAACAAGGGATACCATCAACTCTAATTGGAAGAGAACTACAGATACATTGCTACTTTTCTGACTCATGTTGGTTTGTTCAGACACAAAAGGTTACGTTTTGGAGTATTGTCACCTGCAGAAATATTTCAGGATGTTATACGCCCAATAATGAAATCTTCCATCCATGCTTTTATTTATAGTGATAACATACTTGTATTTGGAGCAATGCAGTAGGAGCATGACAAAGCTCTTACACAAGTGTGCCAGTTACTTGCTGATGTAGGTTCCACTCTGAACCCAGCAAATTGTGAGTTTAACAAGACAAAACTTAAATTCTTTTGGCACATATTCTCTGATGGGGGAATTACTTCTGATCCAGATAAAGTGCAAATACAGACAGCTACTTGTCCCCTACAAGATGTCACCATGCTGCGATCCTTCTCAGGCATGGCTAGTTATTGCTCAAAGTACATTTGTGACTTTGCTACAGTAAGTTCCCCAATGAAAGACTTGACAAAACAAAATGTCCTTTTCCAGTGGTCTGCTGGATATGATCAAAGTTTCAAAAGAATATAACATTATTGAGAATGCAACTGAGATGACCTATTTCGACCCCAAGCTACATACTGAGATCACAGTAGATGTAAGCCTGGGTGGTCAGAGAAGCATTGTGCCAGTTGAAGCCTGTCTGACATAGAAACTGCCTTTTCTCAGCCGGAGGAGAGTCTGGCTGTAGTGTGGGCCTCCAAACATTTCCATGTGTTCTATATGGAAAACATTTCACTATCATTACAGACTGCCAAGCGTTACTCACTATTTTTGGAAACCAGAAAGCCAAGTTGTCCCCTCGCACTGAGAGGTGCGGGTTGCAACTGCAGGAGTACGACTATGCAATTGTACACAAGCCGGGTAAACATCAGAACTGTGCTGATCACTTTTCACAAGTACCACTACACTGTCACAGTGCGACATTCAAAATGGCTGAGAAGTACATTAACTTCATTGTGAAGTCTAGCACGGCAGCAGCCCTATCCATTGAACAGAGGTTTGCTGCTATTAATGCCAATAAGAACATGCTTATCCTGAAAGGCATAATTTTAACTCAGTTGTGGAAGGAGAAAACTAAACCTTTTGCTGACAATGTTGAATTAAAAAAATGTACAGGATGAACTGTCCGTAACCAGGGAAGGTGTTGTATTGAGAGATTCAAGAATCGTCATACCTGAGAGTCTAAGACAGCAAGTCATTCAACTAGCCCATGAGGGACATTGCGGCATTGTAGCCACCAAAAAAGCCCCAACACTGAGTGTGGTTTGTGCGCTTAGACAAGCAAGTTGAAAGGTAACTAAAAGAGTGCTATGTTTGCCAATGTCTTTCCCCCAATCACGCAGCAGCCATTGACAATTTCTAACCTTCCTGCACAGGTTTGAGAAAAAGGCAGAATGGGAGCCTCTGCCTGCTCTCTCCAATCAGGCACTGCGGTGCTGGGTTCGACAGAGCCTACTGTGCATGTATGTTTGGCCGGCCCGAGACAGCCGGCCAAACATACATGCACAGTGAGGGGGAGTGCTGTGCACTTCCCCTCGGTCCCTGTCATGCCAGTGGCCCGCCCCTTTTGCAGTAAAAACATAATAAAGATAGTTTATTACATTTTTACTGTAAAGGTTTTGCAGCTACTGCTTCTGGCGGGGGTGATGCTCCTCTGCCATAGCGGAGGAGCTGCCCTTGAATGTTGTATCGTTCACATTTTAAGGTTGAGCATAGCAGTGCGCAAGCGTTGTTTTCCGACGTGTTGGTATGTATTTGGGCTTTTAGCCCCGCCCACCTCATGCCCATCACTACTACTTGTTCGTGCCCTTCAAAAATCCTTTCATGACATTGGTAAATGGTTTACCTTTGTCCCTCCTTGGGGCGGTTTTGTTACCGCCTTGGCCATTGCCCCTGTTACATGGCTAATTGTACTTTTGCCAATAAGTTTGACTGCGAGCGAACTTCTTTTTCCATTTGTGTCTCTCTTCACGCTGATGCTCACGGCGGCTGTGGAACTGTGAATCAGCTTGCTTATGTGAAACTGTTTTACTTTTAATTTTCAATTTATGTGGCAAGTAAAGTTGGATTAGGAGTTAACAACGCTAATAGCTCTTAACTCGAGCAAATGCAAGACTCATTACATTGAAAATGCTTGTTCTTCTTCCCATTACAGCGTTCAATATGCGGTAGAGGGTCAGCTCACTTGCTCACCCGTTGTCTAACTCCCCTTCTCTGTGACTGATGCCTTTCAGCCTTTTCAGAAAGAGCATAACCACACAAAGTTAGTTCACCTCACTGCTAGTAATTACTATTGCAATGTGTGCTTTCAAGACAAAAAGAATTGTGTTTTTCCATTGGTGAGGGGCTCACACAACAACATTTTGCAATAACAATGGCTAAGCATACAAGCGTTGACAAAGCCAACAGGTTGGCATGCACCACTAGGCCAGCTGGCCCTGCCAACGCTTGTTTAAAGATTAGAATGTGCTTGGTGGCTAGCACTGCCTGTCAAGAGGAACACAGAGGTGTGAAATAGCCTAGTCCTCAGAGTGAGTGGATTGGGAATGAGGCAGGGGTATCAATGACATGTTACTAGCCACTTGATTACAAGGAGACCCGGACTTCTGAGTAAACATCTCAAGATATGGACACACACATTCTCCCCATTCCATACCCTTTGGATGGCAGCAGCCTTGTCCCCACATGGGCTGTATACCTCAGTGCTGCTCTTAAGCCATGCTAGCACATGCTTACCTGTCTTTTTACTAGGAAAGTCACACTTTCAGACCTTCAGGCACATCACTGGTTGGGGCAAGCATGAAAGTCATTTAGAATACTTTCACCACCTTTAACTGTGCATACATGCCTTACACTGGTGACTGCACCATCATCTGCTTTCTTAATTTTTTTATTTTGCAGAGCCATTCAATAAATACACTGCTTTTTTTCTCTTGGCTGGAAATTAAAACTTAAATTAGCTCTTTCATGAATGCTTTTAACCTTTGGAGAATGTTGCCTTAAGATTACTGCAAATAAATGTTTGGCTACAGCAAAATCTAAGCTATGTAACTCAGACTGGTGTAACCGCACAGGATGCAGACTGCTTTCTGCCCTTCCCTTTCTCACGGCCATGCAAGGTGGTGGAGTGATGCATTCTCAAAAAGGGCAGGGATGAAGAAAGGAGCATGCATTTTTCAGAACAGTTGCTAACAGGTTCGCTGTCCTAAATATCGGATTTTTCCATAGGAGTACATCACCAGACTTAGAGGAGAGAAGCTGTTTGCACCAGTGTAGACTTTTATTCCTTTTCAGCAGCACGTACATTTTTGTGCCTCCTCACACTTACCAGATGGGTGCTTAATGTTTTGCTGAGGCACAAGCATTTTACAATTCTGCTTCTTCCATAAGGCATGTTGGTTATCAAGCCAGGCTACTGTGGGGCTTGGGCACACGCCCCGGAATAGTCCAGGCTGGAGAGAAGCTGTGGGGCTGGGCTTAACCAGTTGCTTCTCGGGAACTTTGTTTACATTTCTGTAATGACTGCTACAGTCAGAGCAAAATGCAGGCCCATCAACCTTCACTGGCAAGAAAACAGACTCAGCAAGTTTGTAACATTATTATATATATATATTTTTTTTTACAGTCCATCGAAGCACTCCACTGTACATATACCCACTCCACTCCATAACACAAAGCTAAAACACATTAACAATGCTTATAGCTCTTGATTGCTGAGACCTACTGGCTTTGCCAATGCTTATTGTGTGTTTGGGGTAGCTTGCACTTTCATAACTACCTTTCCACAAAAATATTCACAACAATTTTGCATCCTTTTTTCCAACATCCAGGGGAGTCCAAAAGAACCAAGCATTTGCGGACCCACTGAAGAAACAGAGAAAGTAGACACAATAGGGGCAAAGAAAAGTGGCATCAACTAAAGGATTCCCAGCAGGAACCAACAGAGTTGTATCAAAAAACAGTTTTCACTAGTTTTTAGATTTTCCTGAGAGTTAGTCAATTTTTCCTGATTTTTGTGGTCTCAACCTACTTGCAGTTCATGGTGGAAACCCATGGGCAACCCTCGAAAGCTACACACCTCTGCAAAAGTAGACAAACATTCTGAATTCAGCAAGGGATCATTTCTGTAGATGCCTCAAGGTTTTCTCAAAGAACCTAATCACTGGAATAAGAAAATAATAAAAAGAAGTAGGAAAAATAGCCACTGTTAGACAACCTTATAGGTTTTTACCGCTGCGACCAATGGAGCCTTCTGTCCACAGAGATATTTAGGGTTTGTCGGTTATCCAAAATGAATAAAAAATGGGAATAAAAAAAGCCCATATGTAGGAAAATGCCACTGTTGGCACGGTTACCCATTAACCTTTTGCCTTCTGTTGATGCCAGCTTTGATTGAAAGTGTGCCGGGACCCTGCTAACCAGGCCCCAGCACCAGTGTTTTTTCCCTAAAACTGTACTTTTGTCTCCACAATTGGCACAGCCTGGCACACAGTTAAGTCCCTTGTAAAAGGTACCCCTGGTACTAAGGGCCCTGTGGCCAGGGAAGGTTTCTAAGGGCTGCAGCATGTTTTATGGCACCCTGGGGACCCCTCACTCAGCACATGCACACTGCCTCACAGCTTGTGTGTGCTGGTGGGAAGAAAAAGACTAAGCCGACATGGCACTCCCCTCTGAGTGCCATGCCCACAACCCACTGCCTGTGGCATAGTTAAGTCACCCCTCTAGCGGGCCTTACAGCCCTAAGGCAGGGTGCACTATACCATAGGTGAGGGCACAGCTGCATGAGCACTATTCCCCTACAGTGTCTAAGACAATTCTTAGACATTGTAAGTGCAGCGTAGCCATCCAGAGTATATGGTTTAGGAGTCTGTCAAAAGCGAACTCCACAGTTCCATAATGGCTACACTGAATACTGAGAAGTTTGCTATCAAACTTCTCAGCACAATAAACCCACACTGATGCCAGTGTGGGATTTATTGAGAAATGCACACAGAGGGCATCTTAGAGATGCCCCCTGTATGCCAGCCCTACTGTTAGTGTGTGACTGACTGGTCTGTGCCAGCCTGCCACTTCCAGACGAGTTTCTGACCACTTTGGGCGAGTGAATTTGTGCACTCTGTGGTCAGAAGCAAAGCCTGTCCTGGGTGGAGGTGCTTCACACCTCCTCCTGCAGGAACTGTAACATCTGGCTGTAAGCCTCAAAGGCTCAAGCCTGGTGTAACAGCGCCCCAGGGCACTCCAGCTAGTGGAGATGCCCGCCCCCCGGACACAGCCCCCACTCTTGGCAGCAAGTCCGGGGAGATAATGAGAAAAACAAGGAGAAGTCACCTCCTCAGCCAGGTCCACCCCTAAGGTGACCAGAGCTGAAGTGAACCCCTCCTTGGAAAATCCTCCATCTTGTTTTGGAGGATTTAGCCCAATAGAGATAGGAATGTGCTCCCCTCCCCAAAGGGAGGGAGCACAAGGAGGGTGTAGCCACCCTCAAGGTCAGTAGCCATTGGCTACTGCCCTGTGACGCTAACATGCCCCTAAATTCAGTATTTAGGGGCGACACTAAACCCAGGATTTTAGATTCCTGACGACCTACAAAGAGGAAGGACTGCTTAGCTGAAAAACTGTGCAGAGAAGAAGGAAGACGACAACTGCTTTGGCCCCAGCCCTACCAGCCTGTCTCCTGCTTCAGAGAACCTACACCAGCGACGCATCCTGTGGGCCCAGCAACCTCTGCTAACTCAGAGGACTGCCCTGCAAATAAAAAGGATCAAGAACTCCCATGGACAGCGGACCTGTCCAACCAAGAAGGAAGAAACCATCTTTAAAGGGACTCTCACCTCACTCCAGAAGCGTGAGCCCCCACCACTCTGCAGCCGAAGCCCCTGGCCCTTGTCCAGAGAAACCAATGACCCAGAGAGGATCCCCAGGTGACTCAGACGACGTGTTCACCATGGGCTGACTTCTTTGCACCCCCAAAATGATGACTGCAGAGGGAATCCTAAGGACCCCCTGACCGTGACTGCCCGGGATGAAGACATCTGACGCCTGGAGAAGCCCTGCACCCGCAGCCCCCAGGCCTGTGAGAAACTGACCACCGTGCAACAGTGACCCGCATGCGGCCCTCACCCTTGCCCAGTCAATGGCTGGCCCGAGAAGCCCCCTGTGCCCTCCCTGCAACGTCTGAGTGACCCCCGGGTCCCTCCATTGAAATCTATTGAACACCCGATGCCAGGTTTGCCCACTGCACCCACCCGCCCCTGTGCCGCTGAGGATGTGTTTTGTGTGCCTACTTGGGTCCCCCCCCAGTGCTCTACTAAACCCCCCTGGTCTGCCCTCTGAGGATGCGGGTACTTACCTGCCAGCAGACTGGAACCGGAGCACCCCTTTTCTCCATAGGTGCCCATGTTATTTTGACTCCTCTTTGACCTCTGCACCTGACTGGCCCTGTGTTGCTGGTGCTGGGTGTTTGGGGTTGCCTTAAACCCCCAAGAGTGGGCTACCTATGCCCCAGAGACTTAACTTTTAAGTGATTTACTTACCATAATACTAAACTGTACTTACCTCCCCCAGGAGCTGTTGAAAATTGCAGTGTCCACTTTTAAAATAGCCTATTGCCATTTTATGAAAAACTATGTACATTACTGTTTTGGTTCAAAGTTCTAAGTATTACTATGTAAAGTACCTTACATCTAATGTACTTACCTGCAATCTGAATCTTGTGGTTCCAAAAATAAATTAACAAAAGAATATTTTTTCTATATAAAAACCTATTGGCCTGGAGTGAAGTCATTGAGTGTGTGTTTTCACTTATTGCTTGTGTGTGTACAACAAATGCTTAACACTACCCTCTGACAAGACTAACTGCTCAACCACACTACCACAAATAGAGCATTAGTATTATCTATTAGTGCCTCTGTCACGCCTCCTGGGGAACCCCTGGACTCTGCACACTATGGGGGTCATTCTGACCCTGGCGGTCTTAGACCGCCAGGGTCATGAATGACGGAAGCACCGCCAACAGGCTGGCGGTGCTTCAAATGGCATTCTGACCGCGGCGGTAAAGCTGTGGTCGCCCTGCCGGGGCCGGCGTTATTCCGCCGTTTTTGCCCCGGCTGGGAGAATCCGCCAGGGCAGCGCTGCAAGCAGCGCTGCCCTGGGGATTCTGACCCCCGTACCGCCAGCCTGTTTCTGGCGGTTTTCACTGCCAGGAAGAGGCTGGTGGTAAGGGGTGTCCTGGGGCCCCTGGGGGCCCCTGCACTGCCCATGCCAGTGGCATGGGCAGTGCAGGGGCCCCCTAACAGGGCCCCGGCCAGCTTTTCACTGTCTGCCTAGCAGACAGTGAAAAGCGTGACGGGTGCAACTGCACCCGTTGCACCGCCGCAACACCGCCGGCTCCATTCGGCTCCATGCTCCTGTGTTGCAGCCTCATTCCGCTGGGCCGGCGGGCGCTAACTTGGTTAGCGCCCGCCGGCCCAGCGGGAATGCTGGAATGGGGACCGCGGAAATTTGCCCGCATGGCAGGCAAATGGCGGTTTCCCCCTGGCGGGCGGCAGTAGCCGCCTGCCAGAGTTGGAATCACCCCCTATGTCTCATTTTGATATAGTATATACAGAACCAGCTTCCTACACCATATATTTCTGAAATATGCACCAGACACTAAGTTTGGGAAAAGTCGTTGTTTTCACACCTCGGAATTTGGGGTTACCCACACTATCATGGGATTTGGATAGCATTTACTGGCTTCAATTACAATTGAAAACCAAACATACACAGACATCCAATTGGTAATCACAAATGTTTTACTCATTTAAGTTACCCACTTCCCAAAACAAACCCACCTGTGTGTCTGGGTGAAGCGACCTGGGCGCAAAATGCCCCAAAAATGTACCTGGAGACATTATATTTTGTCATGGTGGCTGAGAGATCCTTCTGTCCGGAGAGATAATTAGGGTTTGTCGGTTCTCCAAAAACACACAGAACCCAGAGTCAACAACTGAGTTGCACCTCATACTGATTTTTCTTTGTGTACCAACCATACAGTAACTCATATGGTAAAATATAATGAAGGGCAGTGTGAATGGTATGGATCTAATGACTTAATTTTTATCCGGAAGCCCTTGCAAACTTCACAATTTGTCAAAAAAGTGCTAATTTTCCCAAACATTATATAAGGGAAATTTCAGGAATCAGCGAGAATCCATACATTTCCTGCCACCCAGAGTTCCTATGTTTGTTCTGCTAAAAAATGGTACACCACTTGTGTGAGTGGGCCTGGTGTCCACGACAGGGAAGGCCCCAAAATGCAACATGGACAGATCACATTTTTCCACTCAACACAAACCCTTTATAGGTATCGGCTGCTAAAAGAGCATGTGCTGTCATCACCGCGAGTGAGATCGTTTCCAATAAAGTGCTTAGATCCCACCCGTTTCGTATAATTTGTTGACATCATTATCGCTCTTCTTTGCTGCCTCCTATTTGGCCAGCTCATGCCGGGCGTCACTTCCTTCTCGGTCTGTGGAGCATGGAGCAAGAAAAGACTGATATATCTTAATTAGTGTCCATTGGCTGTTCGCTGTGATTGAGGTACTATTTTTTCTTCCTCTCCCACCCCACTTCTCCAGTTTGCTTCTTTCCTACCACCCCCTACTCCAGCGTCCAGCTCCACAACACTGCTGCCACCTGGCTTCATCTACTTTATCCCCACCTGGTACAATATCTGTTGCTCCCTCACCCACTAGCCACGCCCAGTCTAAAATGTATTTATTAGTAAACAAGCCATTTCTTGGATCAAAGGTTGAGATAGCCGGTACCATATTGTATAATAATTGCATTTATATAGCACAAGGTTCTGAAGCATTATAGGACAATTCCATGGCAACTCAGGCAACTTTCCATGCCACGGAACTCCACTCCACTCAATGCTACTCCACTCAGTGCCACTTCCACTCCATTCCACTCATTGCCACTTCCAGTCCACTCCATTCAATGCCATTTTACTCCACTCCATGCCACTCCACTCAGTGCCACTTCAATCCACATGCCACTTCACTCAGTGTTATTCCACTCAACTCAATGCCACATCCAGTCCACTCAGTGCCACTCCACTCTACTCAATGACACTGTACTCAATTCCACTCCACTTAGTGCCACTACACTCCATGCCACTTTATTTGGTGCCACACCAATCAGTGCCTCTCCACTCAGTGCCACTCTACTCAACTCAGTGCCACTCCTCTCCACTAACTGCTACCCCACTCAATGCCACTCCACTCCACTTAATGCCTCTCCACTTCAACAAAGCCAATAGATCTGACACCTACTGGATTTGCCAAAGCTTGTTTTGCAATGTGGGTAGCTGTGGGTTTTGGGTCTGGCTCAGTCGCCACCCTAAGAAACCATACCCAGACCCATCTGAAAACTAGACACCTTGGGCAGTCCAATGTGGTCTGTTTTTTTGGGGTCCAACTACCCTTTTTTACCCACAATGCCTATCAAATCTCAAACTTTGGCTAAAAACACATTTTCCCAATATTTTTCTGTGAAAGAATCTTACAGAATCTGTGGGGATCCCACTTATGTGGTTGGGGCCAGTGCCTGAACAGGAAACAATCAAACCAGGGACCATGTGAAGACCACATTGACTTTGGATGGTCTGTGGATTGATCCGTTCCTGTTGTTTAAGGTAGACCGATCCATACAAGTGGGATACTATTTTGTATCAGAAGTGTGGGATCATTGGGTGGTAGGAATGTTGTGCAGATTCTGTACCTTTCCCTCACAGAAATGTGAGCAAAATTTATGGTTTTAGGCAAAATTTGAGTTTTGCAGAACACTGTGGGTAGGAAAACATCATAGTACCCAGACAAGGCAGCCTGCTTTGGTCTCTCCTGGGTATCTAGTTTTCAGAAATGTTGTAGTTTGGTAGGTTTTCCTGGTTACCGGCTGACCCAGTGCTTGAAGAGTGCAGCCTTTCAGGATAGCAATTGGGAAGAAACAGATTTACCTACACTCTGCTGACCCATATGTTGTTTTTGCATTGGCCACCCTAAGTGTGCTGGGGATGGGCTCACTGGAACCAAGCTTTACATGACTGAAGAGCTTGTGTCCGGTTCATGGAGGACCTGGCCTGGCAGTTCAGGCTGGACTGTTACCAAGAGGAGCAGGGTCAAGACTGATTTGCATATGGCTGGGTCCAAACTGAGGTTGCATGGTGGGCAAAATAAGGATGGATTGGGATGCAGCCCAGAGCCATTATCTGTTGCTGAGATTATTTAAAGCATTCCATCCATCACCTTGTTGTTTTTGCCTTCAGGCGTGGGAGCATGGCCCAATGCTAGACAAGCCACTGCTAAACCCTCATTTTTGGGGCAGTAAAAAATTCCTGGTGTCAAATGGGTTTGTTTATTTCCTGGGGGAGCAAATTAGGGACCAAAACGCTCCAATATGTCTTGTGGTGGGCAGAAAGACAATTTTTTTAAAAAATATATTTTTATTGAGTTTTCATAACAGATCCATATACCATGATTTTATGATTGCATCAGCAGGATTTGGTTGATCCAGTAAAACATTTACATTCAAACAACAAAACAAAGTGTACACAAGTTAGGTCCGGTTATATCGTCCAGTATGTTTGTCTGCTATATCTGACTGATAGGTCTTGTATTTGGTGTTAAGTGGCCACTCCTTTAGTTGGTTGAATACTCTATTCCCTGCTGGCCTCTGCTTGTTTTAGTGGCCAGGAATGCCGTTCTGTTAGTCTATTAGTGGCGTGTGTTAGGAATGTGTTGTGTGTGTGTTCTGTGTGTTTGCCCTGCACTTGTTGGCTAGTATGGGTGTCAGCGGGTGTAGGGCTTGGGAATAATTGTGTTCGCGTTGGTGTGTCGTGTCACGGACGGTTGCGTAATAGTGTTATAAATGGACAAATACTATCTGGCTGTGTCTGTAATTCTTTCATTCCCTTGTTCATGGTGGTTTCTCATAGTTTTTAGCCTCTAGTCTGGCTACTAGCATTTCCCAGGCTTCACATCCTGTGTGTTGTTGGCCATCCCGCGCTAGTTTCCTTAGTACCTGGTGTTCTGTGCGGGACCAGCGCAATGTGAGGGTATGCCAAGTTTTCAGATCAGGCGCGTTGGGTGCTTTCCAGTACATGGCTATCAATCTTTTGTACATCACATAGGCTAGGTCTGCAAACTTGTGTAGGTGTCTATGTTTTTTTACTCTTGTCCTCAGCCCTAGTAAGCAGGATTTGGGATCCACTGTCAGTGCGAGTCCCGTCAGTTCTGTAATTTCTTTTACCACTCCATTCCATTCCTTTTGTACCCGAGGGCACTCCCAGACCATGTGGTAGAAGTGTGCCAATGGGGCGTTACATCTAGGGCAAGCCAGGTCCGACCCAGGGAACATTCGTTTAATCCTGGCTGGTGATAAATATGTTTGATGTGTGTAGCTAAACTGTGTGTAGCGGATTCTAGGATTTCTCGACACCCCTCGGGTGTGGTATAGGACTTTCGACCAGTCTTCTTGGGGAATCGGGTCCGGTAGAACAGTATTCCACCTGTCCCTAGCCCTCTCCAAATTAGGTTCAGGGGACTTACTCAGGAGTTTGTATAGGTTTGACACTACTTTTACTTGGATATCATATTGCAGCATGTGATGTAGTGTGGGGGAGATCTCTGGCTCTTGATTTCCGGCCGCCCATGTTTTTTTGATTGAATGGCATATGGCATGATAAGCTAAGAATTGTCCTGGGTTCACTGCTGTGAGGGCTTGTATAGATTTGAATGTCATTAGTTTACCTTCTTCAAAGCAGTCTCCTACTAATTGTATGCCAGCTTTCGTCCACACCGTGAGTGGGTGCAACCCAGCCTCAGCCCAGCCAGGGAGCCGTTCCAGAGGGATAAGCGGCGAGTAGGGGAGCACCTTGCGTCCTTTTTGTACATACCTCCCCCAGCATGAATGCGCCACTGCCATTCATGGATTATCAGACCCGCTTTTGAGGTTTTTATTTGTTAGCCATGTGAGCAGAGGAACCCCCTGTAGTCGGGCAGACAGCCATGCGGACCCCACTGACGCGGGCCTGTGGAGCCAGTTCAGTATCCACTGTAGCTGTGTGGCAGCATAGTAGAGTTCGAAGTTGGGAGTGCCCAGACCTCCAGCGCCAATTGGGCGCTGCAGTGTGGAGAGTGCAACGCCCATCCTGCCCCCTCACCATATAAGATGCAGCAAGACTGCGTTCAGATTACGGAAAAAGATCTTGGGGACACTGAGTGGCAGTGCCGCAAAGTAATATAACAGCCTGGGCAGTATCAGCATGTTCGCCACCGCCACCCTGCCCAATGGTGATAGTGGTAGTTTATTCCAGAATCGCAGCGACACCTTCATAGAAGCCAACGCTCTCCCCAGATTACCATCTCTGAGGTCCTCAGTTTTATGATATATGTAGACCCCTAAATATTTGAATGTTTCGAAACACCATTTCAGGCGTCCTGCTGGGGCATTTTCTTGTCTTGACGGGGGCCATCTAGTTAGTGGGTACACACACGATTTTTCCCAGTTTACCACCAGGCCCAATATCCCTCCGTATTCGGTCAGTAGTGATATTACAGAGGTTATCACCTCACTTCTTTTCCGTACATATATTAAGGCGTTGTCTGCATATAATGATATAGTGTGTTGTAGCCCATTTCTGATTATTCCCCATCTGTCTTTCATTGCGCGTATTCGTGTCGCTAATGGATCCATTGCTATGGCGAACAGCAGGGGGGAAAGGGAGCATCCCTGCCTTGTGCCCCTAGTGATCGGGAAGCTGTTGGATATATCCCCTCCCGTTTTCACCCTAGCTTGTGGTTTGGTGTATAATGTCTGTACCCAGCGTATATAATTAGGGCCAATTCCCATTCGCTGCATAGTGGTGATAGAAAGTCCCACTCTAGTGTGTCAAATGCCTTCTCGATGTCTAGTGAGAGTACCATTTCGTCATGTGCATTCGGAAGGGTGTCTCCCATTACGCTCAGCAACCTATGGATATTTTAAAAAGTATTACGTTTTGGGATGAATCCGTTTTGGTATTCATGTATCAGGGTGCGCATGATGGGGGCTATCCTGTTAGCCAATATTTTGCCTAGTATTTTACAATCTAAATTTAGGAACGAGAGTGGTCTGTAAGATTTAACATCTGTGGGATCGCGCCCTTGCTTAAGGAGGACCACTATCATCGCCTATCTCTGTGTTGGAGGCAATATCTTGTTGGCCCATGCCTCCTCAAATACTTTCAACCGATGAGGCTTTAAGCGTGCCAAGTAAGTGGAGTAGTATTCTATCGGGAGGCCATCTGTGCCTGGTGCTTTGTTCCTAGGCATCTGCGCTAAAGCTAAGTCTAGTTCCCCCAGCGCGAGGAGCCTCCAGTATCTCCCTATCTGCCTGTGAGAGCTGCGACAGGGATGAGCCTGCCAGAAAGGACTCAAGTCTTGCATGGTTGCCATTGTGCCTGCGCCTGCCCTTATAGCCCCAATGGGGGACTGCTGCCGGCCCTCACTTAGGAGCCACGCCAACAGCCTGCCCGATCTGTCTCCCTCTGTTTGTAGTCGCATTAAGTGGTATTTATGGTCATGTCGGCGGAGTCTGGTCTCTGCCTCGTTATATTTTTCTTCGCGCTTCTTTTAGTGCTGTGTAAGGTGTTTCATTGCGTGCCACTGCAATTTCTACTGCTCTCCGTTCCTTTTCCAGTTTGCTGACCTCTGCATGTAGGGTGCGTCTCACTCCCCATGTGGTTGAGATGCAATGGCCTCTGATCACTGCCTTGTGTGCATCCCATTCTACAGCTCTGGAGTTTGTGGATTCATCGTTTATTTCCCAGTACTGTCTCAGTGTTGTGTTCAGTGCTTCTGTGAATACCTGATCTTGAAGAGCTTCCACCTGTAATCTCCACCTGGGGATCACTGGGCGTTTCCTGCCCTAATTCAGTGTTATTCCAAGCGGTGAGTGATCCGATAATGTCTTAGCTAAGTATTCTGTCCTATTGACCAAAGTGCATATATCCTGAGTTCCCCATATTATGTCAATTCTGGTATGTACTTTGTGTGGTATTGAATAGAATGAGTATTCCCTCTGTTGTGGGTGTTTCATGCGCCATACGTCATGGAGTCTCATGTCGCCAGCCCATGCCTGCAGTGGGCATCTGGCATTTCTATTTGCTGTCGCTTTCAAGTGAGTGTTTGACCTATCTAATATTGGGTTCGGTGTGCTATTGAAGTCACCGCCCCATATGGCCGGGGTTTACCAGTAGTGCCGGAGTAAGTGTGCCCAAGAATTCTGTTATCGCGCTATTGGGGGCGTATATGCCAATTAACGATAATTGTCTGCCATCCAGCTGGCCTTCCACCACCACAAATCTGCCCCCTTGATCTATTCTGTGCGAAGTTTGGACATATGGGACGCCTCCTGCTATCCATATCAATACTCCTCTAGCAAAAGCCGAGTATGATGTGCCTATGACCTGTCCTCCCCACTTCACGCGCATCTCCTGTAAATCAGGCTTCAGTAGGTGAGTCTCTTGTAAGATGGCGATGTGTGTGCCCTGGCGCCTGAGGCGTGCATATACCCGGGATCTTTTGCTCGGTGCCCCCAGGCCCCTCACATTCCATGTGACTATTTCATATTAATGTGTGGTGTGATTCGCATTTTGAGCCATGTAACATTGTGAGGTGTATCTGCATGTGACACACTCCTATTTACCAAAACCCTTCCAAGCACCTCCCGGCCCTGCCGAATATTTAGTTAAGACTAACAGCCTCAGCAGTATTTTCTGTGTTTTGGATAGACCTATAGTGTACAAGTTAACTGTTCCCCCCCCCCTCCTCCCACCCCAAATGATTCCCTAACCCAACTATGAACTCGTGCTAAACTACACAACCCGCAGTTGTGTGAAAAAACCTGTATCCATGTGGATATCTGTGGTGGAGCTATTGTAACAACCAGATGTGGCTCTTTTACGGGGCTCACATCCTTCCGCAGACCTAGTCTGCAAATGCAATTGGGCGCTCCCGGAATGCTTGCACCCCCCCATTCACATGTTCAGCAGCATCAAACAGTGCACTCAGTAAAGAGATGGAAGTTTGTACAAAAGATACTCGTTGGTATAGGTTACATCCTCCATCGTGTAACCACGCTCACGGATGTCCTGTGCCTTCCTTCAAGTTTATCGGTCAGTTCAGTAGGAGAAGCTGCACGGCAGCATGCAGTCAAAGTGCATCCGCGGATCTGGGAGTGAGTTTCGGTCCCTTCAGCACGTCTGTTATCGTAGAATCTGAGTTAGCCGAGTCGGATTCCAGGCTGTCCACAGGGATCACCCTAAGTGCCTCGAAGGAGTTCTGTGTGAGCAGAGGAGTTTCTTTCAGAACTTTTGCCCTTTCCTCCGCTGCCTGTTTTTCAGTGGGTTGTCCCTTAGGTCGTTTCCTGGAGCGCTTCTGCGAGGGGGAAATTAGCCATTCCTCACCGTCATCCGTGCCCTCCTGGGATCGTGCAAGCCCCTTGGCGTGAAGCCACATCCAGGCATCCTCAGGGGAATTGAACACATGGGTGCGATCATCTGATGTCACTCTTAATTTAGCGGGAAACAGTAGGGCATATTTGATATTGTGCTCATGTAGCCGTTGTTTAATTTTAGCATAGGAATTACGTTGTCTCTGTACTTCTTGAGTGAAGTCTGGATAAGCATTAACAAGTGAGTCCTCATATCTGAATGGGCCTTTGTTGCGGAACTGCTGCAGTATTGCATCGCGGTCTCTGTAATTTAGGAATCTGGCTATCAGCGGTCTAGGTGGTTGGCCCGGAGCCGGCGGTCTCCCTGGGACTCTGTCCGCCCTTTCAACGGAGAAGAATTTCGATGGAGCCCCATTCAGTACTTCTTTAATTAACTATTGTTCTAGAAATATTTCTGTGTTTTGCTCCAGCAGTTTTTCGGGAAACACTAGAAAACGTACGTTATTGCGGCACGATCTGCCTTCTGCCCGTCTCCATAATATCTTCATCTCTGCGTCCAGGCGTTGAATTTGTTTTTGATTATCCAAGGCCATTGGAGTCCGCTCATTCAACACCTCTTCTGCTGATTTCACTCTCTCCGTCAATTTGCGGTGGTCCACTCTAAGTAGGTTCAGGTCTTGTGATACTGTGTCTATTTTATTTTCCAAAGAGGATTTAGTGTCCATGATCGCCTGTAGCACTTTTTCAAATTGTGTGGAGTGGGCTTGGAGCGTGCTTTCCAGTGATTGTAAGGTTGGTATTAACTGTTGGTTGCTGGGTGCTAGTCCATGTGTATTTCGGTCTTGATTTTTTGCTGATTGGATTTCTCAGCCATTTTGCTTTACTGTTGGGCACCTTCTGAGGTGCAGCGGAGCGTAACTAAGTGTTGCCTAATCAGCAGATTTCACTTTTGGTGCGCCCTCGACCCAGCGCGTATTACTCTTCACCTTGGTGCTGCCGGGAGCGCTTACATTTCCCCCGGACAAGCTGGGCAACGGTGGCGTGCGTCGCAGGCTTTTGGCTGACAGGCACTCACTCCAACTTATGGATGTTCTGGGGCAGGGGCCTGTTACCAACCAGCTGTCCCCAGTTATGTAGGGCCTTGGGAGGTCTGGGCGCCCCCTGCTGTGCAGCACCCGTGTAGCACCTGTGTGTCTATGTGGCCCCCAGCAAGGACGGGGGCAGGCGGCAGTAATGCACGAGGAGCAGCGGCGAGGAAAGAAAAGGGGGGGGGGGAAGGGCTCCGTCCTCACCCCCCCCAAACAGCTCCTTCACAGGTTCTGTGTCCAAGTTGCCGGCACCGCCGGGGAGGGGGGGTGGAAGGATCCGCTGTTAATAATGGGCAGGGAGCTGCAGCTCCGGTTCCTGAATATCGCCCCCGCGCCCGGGTGGGCAATCTCTGCAGCAGCGCGGCAAACAAGCGCCCGGGCCAAGTCAGCTCCTTTTTACCTGTCTTAATTGGCAGGCCTTCATTTCTTGTGCAGCACGCGGCTCCCAGATCCCCGCACGGGATCCGCCGCAGTCCAAGCACCGGGATGGCCCATCAGCAGGAGCGCCGGAGTTGCAGCGGTCGCCTCCACACAGCGCAGGTGGTGGGAGAGGGGGGAGAGAGCCCCAGCCGAGACCTGTCTCCTCCAGTTGAAAGCCCCCCTCTGCGGCTGCACAATCACTGCGCGTCCGTGTCTCACGGCCGGGGCTGCAGACCGTGCCCCGCGCCGCCCCAGCCTTCTTATTTCCTCCGGCTTCCACACGGCCGCTGCTCAATCTCCGCGACCATGTTGCCACTCACAGTGCCGAACGGCCCCTCCACCGCACGCCGGCCACCCAAGCCTGGCCACTGCTCCTGTAGGCACCGGACACCGCTCCGGGAGCACCCGGTTGAGTCCTTCTCGGCCGCCATTTTGGCTCCTCCGTCAGCAGAAAGACTGTATTGCCCATCTGTTGTAGGGGCATGCCCTGTGCCCAGGTGGGCTGCACTAATCCGTTTCCTTAAAAAAGCACCAAAAAAAAGCCCTGGTGCCTAGGGGGCTTTTTCCCCTCCCGTGAGGGCAGACTGGTAGCAAACCCCAATCTGACTCCAGTGAGGAGGGGACCAAAAGAATGTCTTTCATCCTTGGGAACAAGTCATTCAGTCAGAACATGGTAAAGACGAAATGCTACAAAGATGGGGCAAACAATCAGCATAGTAAGGAAGAAAAAGTACAGAGGCAGGACACTCAGAACATGGTAAAGAAGAAATGCTACAGACATGGAAGGGAACACATCAAACAGGAAGGAGGGGAATGGAATAGACATGAAAGCCACTCACTCAAGAGCAAGTGACTGGCACAAAGCAGACCATGGGGGTCATTACAACCCCAGCGGTCGACGATAATGTGGCAGTAAGTACTGCCAACGGGCTGGCGGTACTTACCGCCACATTCTGACATTGGCAGGTTGGCTGAAGCCAACCCGCCAATGTACCACTCAGACCGCCACGGCGGTAACAGCCACCGGGCTGGAGAGATACATCTCCAGCCCGGCGGCCACCATTGTGCTGCATGCGGGATTATGACCCCGCCTACCGCCATGGTTTTCGTGGCATTCGTAACGCCATGAAAACCATGGCGGTAGGCCATGTCAGTGACAGGTAATTCCTTTCCTGTCACTGATAGGGGTCTCCCCCCCTCCTCTCCAGCTACCCTCCCCTACCTCTCCCAGTCCCCCACCCCCCTACATTCACGCCCACCTTCACACACACATGCATACACACACCCATTCACACATGCTTACATGCATGCATACATCCAATCACACACACGCTTCCAAACATACCGCAGACATGCATTCACATTTCACAACATACACGCACTCACACGTCCGTACATGCACACACGCATTCAACAGTCAACATACACCGACATTCACGCACACACATATATTCACAAACACACAACATCCCCCTCCCCTGTCACTTACACAACTGTCACTTACACAACTTAGAATTATAAAAATAACCAACTTTTTCCTTTGCGAATAAAAAGCTGGGAACTACAAACAGTATTGACAGAAAGGTAATATCGCACCAACAAAAAAGTAAATCGGAGCGGCCATTGCATAGAAAGACAACTACGCACCGCCTCACATGAGACACAAACTGTGACACAAACCTGTAGTTGACATTAACTTATTTTTACAGAATGTAGTTGCACACTTATAGAGGGCAGGGTTCAGTGAGAACCAAAAACAAACAAGCTTTGTCACATAATCCCTCTGCCCAGTTTGAGGCCCTGAGTCCTACCAGCGTAATGGGGATTTGGTGGTTCCCTGCCCGAGAGTTTTTTTCTTTTAAAGGAGGACAAATAGTGCATTTTACAAAATAAAGAAGAATTTAAATTTCCATCAGTTCCTCAATAAGGAACTAAAACAGTTAGTGTGTTTACTCCAAGCAGCACAACAAGCCCATTTCATACCCTCACAGCGGAGTGTAACAGTCACCTCGAAGAATTACATTACAATCTTGCCAACAAAAGAAAGAAGCGGTCTCATAGCAACATCAAGACAGTAACAAAAGTGCTTAATTTGAGCCGGTGGATTCTGGTGCCAAAACCGGCTCTTATAACACAGTCTGCCTTATGGTGGCACTGTTGCTCTAATTTAGAGAGGAACATTACATTTGTTTGTTAATTCAATGTACCTTAAAATGACTAATACCTGCTTTCAAACCATGATTATAACTTTGGGTAACCTGGAGTAGTCTGAATTTTCACACTTCTAGGACTGTGATTAGTAGTTGAGTTGGGACTGCCTTTGGCAGCACTGGCAGAGTCAATGGGTGGTGCAAACTGCACTGATCTCCTGGTGAGGGCACTGGCACATTTTTTTTCTTCACATATTAAGCTCTGAGAAACAGCATTTCAAGTCCACAGAGATAGAACACACTGTGAGGCTCCATTCACCTTTTCAAAATAAAGACAGCCATGGGCCTGCAGTTACAGCCAAATAACCCTTATTGACCCATAGAAAGATGGTAGGAGGGAATACATCAATTCACATGCTCCTCACAAAAGTGTTAAGAGGGAGACAAACCTTAGTCATTGGTTGAATAATATTTATCCTTCGGTACCATAAGCCAGGTTTCAAAAGGGGTACAGTAGGCTGTGGATTTAAAGATGGGGTTTGCTGTAAATGCCCTACCATATGCAGATGACAAAATGCTAACATATTTTCTTGAAGCAGTGCCCCATTGCCCCACGGGTGACCATTATGAGAATATCTATCAGCTTAGTGACAGAGGGAGAGTGTGACAGGTGGTGCCTGTGCATAAAATCAGTTGTCCTTTGTGTCGATTTTAAAATACAATATTGATTCATGTCAACTGATTTCTGCCTGGTACAAGGAATGCGGAGGTGAAAGTAGGCTAGATCAGTGTGTGACTGCTTTTGACAACGCCTCGCTCTTATTTGCTAGCCGGGAGGATGGTTACTAAATAGTTGTGAAGTTTGGGGCAGCAATGATTTGCTTGGGGGTGATGCCTGCTATTCAGAGGTGAACCACGTCTGCTGGACATTTGAATTTACCTAGCGACTTTCCAAGTTTGCAGAGATTTCTTTTATTTCCATTCAGACCCGCGGCACATCAAGGTGGAAAAGATGTGGCATAATGGTCAGAGCTGCCAACTTTGGAACTGAGGAACCAGGTTCCGGCTTCGGCGCCGGCTCCAAATCCTGTAATTCAACGTAAATCACTTAATCTCCCCATGCCTAAAACAGATTCATGTATCCTTGTGTGATGTACATGGTGCTCATGTAAATCGCACCAAGACCTTCGTGCTATATAAAGCATCAAAGGGGAAAAAAGGTGAAGAATTAGATTTGACCCGTTTCGAGCACAAATGTGAATGAAGATTGTGTGCTAACAGAGGGCGTTTTTAGTGTGGAGAAAATGGTGCTGGGTTAGCGAGGAAATATTACAAGGAAGCGAGATCTGTGTTTTACTCAGAATGTTTAACGGTACATTTGAAATTGAGACTGTTTTGGATACAAGTTTGGATAGTCCATTGAATGGAAGCTCAAGGGTACCACTATGAAGAGGAATTGCCAAGTGGCCAGACCAATCTATAGGTAGGGGGCATTGACAGTTTAGACTGGGCAACCAATAAATAAAAAATAAAGAGTTCAAGGTGTTGTGTGTGAAATATTTTGGAACTGTGATGCGATACAAAATACTGTTTGAGCAAATGACATCTACAAAGGAATCTCTCATGTGTCTAGTGGTATAGTCCACTGGAAGATAAACCTCATCAAGTTATGAGCTACTAGAATGAGAGGTTATGGAGATGAAATAAATGAAGTCAGCAATTAAGGGTTTGTTATATCCTGGTGAGCGACTGGTAAGGCAAAAAGTGATAGCGAATGCAAGTGCGCGGGTCAATGGCATCAATGTGTTCAAGACAGCAGGAGACTCGTAACCTGGATGGAGATCCTGTGAATCATGACGTGGTGATGCTGGGTTTTGTGTATGCGTGGTCGGTGGATGCATGCATTTTTATGGATTCTAGGTGGATGATGGGTGTTTGAGAGAAGGGGTGATGTAGAAGACGGGGTGGTCCTGTCGCCATTCTCAGAGAAAAACAGGAGCTACTTGTACATGTTTTCAGATCCCGAAGGGATCAGGAACTGGTACCTGAACAAGAGTTTGAGCAAAATCCTGTGTATTCTTTAACATCGAATAACTCTTCATGAATATGTTTGAAGTGTTTTTTTTTTTGCATTTTCTTTTAGTGCTAGATTTGAAAAGGTAAAATAATTGACTTTAGTTTTTTTTCGAGTTTGTTTTACAAACGTTCATATAAATATACTTACTAAGGCAGTAAAATATTTGCCAGGTAGAAAACTTTGGATACACCAGGTGAGAACATGTTGCCAAATGATGGCTTATCTACTTTGTTAAATAGGGGAAGGAGGAGTATGGGTGAAAGTCCTATAGGGCCTTGCCTTTTTCAGCTTTGGCTGTTAGCTGTGGCAGCTGGGATCAGAGTCCTGGCAGGGTAATTGAAGAGAGAATGAAAAGAGTCACATGTAATCTAATCAACCAATTAGGAGGGTGGTGCCAGGCCCAGCTCTCCACCTACCTCTATTGACCCTCGGTCAGCTCCAGGATCCGTGTTTTTCTAGGCCCTCTCTCCTCCGCTGCATTCTTTTGCTTTCTCTTACGCCACTCTTTTCTCGAGCCTCTTCTTGCTCTCTTTCCCGCCCACTTCCCACTCCTTTTTCTCACTCTCCACTTCAGTCTTTCACCTATTGCTTCGTTCTCAACTTACTCCTTCATTCTTTTTGCTTTTATCTGCCCTCTTTGGGCCCTTTTAGTCAGCTTTTGCTGCTGTCCCTTTTTGACCTTTTCCCGCATTCTCTGCCCCCCTTACATGCTCCTGCTTTGCTTTCCCAGCTTTTCACTAGCCCCTCCCACCGCCTCTTAGCACCTGCCCCATCTCCCAGGACCTACTTAACGGCAGCACAGGTGCACCACTGGCGTGCAAAGTCAAGCCCATCTGCACCCATCCCTGTTTGGACCTGCCCATCGCCAGGAACGCTGATCCAATCGCCACCCAAAACTACATTTCTCCGCACCCTGGACACTACCACCACACCACACTCCATGGTAGGATTTTTCACCTGCACACTCTGCCACTTCACCTGCCACAACACATGCCCCACTCCTCTCAGCAACAACCAGACCACCTGCTGCTCAACCCCAGCTACCTACTACCAGCTCGCATGCACCCCCTCAACACTTGCTCACTCAGCAAATATGTCACCAAGGTCTGGGACCTTATTGAATCTCACGCGCCTGACTGCCTTTCTCACCGACACATGGCTCAACCCTGTGTTAGCTTCACACATTGTCACTGCCATACCAGCAGGAAACACAGTCACCCACCATGACTGCATCAACAAGCCAGGTGGAGCAATCACCATCATCCACGGGGATTTCATCAAATGCACCATCGCCATGGACGACCCCATCCCAGCATGGGAATAACCCAACTTCACTATCCACCAATAGGGGAAACCTCGCATACTGTCCACCAGGACCTCAAACCACCTTCATAACCAATTTTATCGCCCCCCTCACCATCGTCTCAAATGACTACATGTTCCTGGGCGACCACAACTTCCACTTCAACGACAAAACCAACCGTAACCCCGCCAATCTCCTTGACAGCCCAAACAATATTGGCTTCACCCAACTCGTACACAGCCCCATGCACTTCGCAGGACACACAACTCAACCCCATTTTCACCTCCAGCAACTGCATCAAATACAGCCACACCACCGAACTCAGAAGGACTGATCGCTTAACTGCCCATTTCATCACACAGCCCCCACGTCCCCCAACCCAACACAACCCAATTCCACCAGTCACAGCTGGAACAGGGCCTCAGAGTGAATAGACCAACACCCTCAACCCGCCTACACCACACCAACGTAAACCAAAATGTCAGAAGCTTCAACCCCTGGACAACTGACTGCGGCAACATCATTGCTTTCATAAAGAACAAAAAACACAGATGATTCAACAAGCAAGTCAGCTAGTACACTAAGGACCTCAGGACAGCCAACTGCCACTGCAAGCACCTCTAGAGAAAGTATTCCACCACCAACTATGTGAGACAAGGAAAAAAAGCTTAGGCATTGTGCATTGAAGCTAGGCCCAACAACAGTAAGGAGCTCTTCTGCATAATCAAGCAGGCAATGGCGACAAACATCTCTTCTGCTCAGGACCTATGAGACAGCCTTGCAGATTTCTTCCACAATGAAATCTACAAAATCTACAGAAACTTCAATCCCCAACTCAAGCCTGAAGAATTTTTCAATGGCCATACCTCCACAAACGCAACCATCCCAAGGCTAACCACCTGGAATCACCTCACCGCTCAGGACGCCATCACCATCTTGAAGTCCATCCACTCAAGGGCCCCATCTGACCCATGCCCACCACCACTTCTTCAACCTAGCGGCATCCAGGATCGGCCTTGAACTCTTCACCCTACTTAACACCTCACTGGAGTCTGCTACCTTCTCAGAGGACTGTGAGCACGCAGAAATCAACCCCCTGCTACAGAAACCTTCAGTGGACCCCAACAAACTCAGCAATTACAGACTCATCTCCCTGCTCCTTTTCCCAGCCAAAGTTGATGAAAAAGCCATCAACCAAAAAACTTACCGTCTACCTGGAACATAATCACCTCCTGAACAACTCCCAATCCGGATTCCGTAGCAACCACAGTACCATGACAGCCCTTATCGTGGCCACAGACAACATCCAGGCCTTCCTTGACAAAGAAGAGACAGTTGCCCTAATCCTCCTTGAACTCTCATCGGCCTTCAACACCATCTCCCACCACATGCTCATCACCAAACTTCACGACGTAGGCATCAAAGCAGCCGCCTCAGATGGATTGCTTCCTTCCTCACCCACAAGCACGAGTCCATCGACCACCCTATACCTCCAAACCCAAATCAATCATCTGCAGAGTCCCTCAAGTCTCATCACTCAGCTCCATCCTCTGGAACATCTATATGCTCCCCTCCCTTGCCAACGAAGTCAGATTCTATGGACTCAACATTGTATCCTACGCTGACAACCCACAAGTCACCCTATCCCTCCTCAAAAGCTGCAACACCTACATAACAAACTTCCACCAATACATGATGAGTATTGCCAATTTGATGAGGGATAACTGCCTCAAGTTCAACACAGACAAGACAGACGTCTTGCACTTCTGCAGCAACAACTCCCCCTGGGACGCCTCCAGGAGGCCCACAGAACTAGGGCCCAGTCCAACCCCAGCTGAGCACGCCAAGAACCTTGGTATCGTCAGCAAACTCACCATGAGGTCCAAAGTCAATGCAGTATCATCCTCCTGTTTCATCCTGCGCATTTTACATAAGATTTTCAAGTGGCTTTCCCAAAACACAAGACATACCATCACCCAAGACCTCTCCCTCGTCACCAGTTGATTGGACTATGGAAACAACCAATTATGTTGGAATCGAGGCCCACCTAGTTCAAAGACTACATGCTATCCGGAATGCCACAGCAAGATTCATCCTGGATATCCCTTGTCGCACCCATATCACCCCACCTCAAAAAATAAAACACTGGCTCAGAAGAGATGACAGTTCAAGTACCTCAGGGATGTGGAATTCCTATCGCCCGGGACATCTTGTTTGGGGTCAAGGGCAACAAGTTTTTATGTTTACTTTGTCCTTGGGACAAGTAGGCCCAACCCTCTGCAGCACAAACCCTTTGGCTGCCAGTTTACAGAGAGTGGAACTCTCTGCAGTTGAGGTAATGTGTTTCCAAAGGATAATGCTGTTCGAACTTGTATTTATGGTTCATTATTTGAAAGCCTTCATTATTAGGGTGAGTGCTGTAAATAAATGTTTTAAGGTCACACTTCACTACTGACGTTGGTTCCAGTACAAAAAAAACAAACGTGTATACACATGTTTGAAAAGTTTAGGCTATGAGGCTAAGTATAATGCACCCAGAATGCTCTCTGATTAGATGCAAATGAAGTGTCATTTAGTAAAATGTGTTGATGCATGCTAGTATTTCCCAAAAATATTTCTAATGGAAAATCAGTGTAACCATTTTCAACACGATTATGGGAAGCATGAAAATAAACAAACACTAACAAAGCCAACTGATCTGACATATTTTTATAAGTCTTTTAGTTTCATCAATGTGTGTCTTGTTTTGACATGGCTTTTGTAACACTTTATTGTTGTGGGACCTACCAGGCCCTCAACATTGTAACAAACACTGGCAAAACCCCCCCAAAAAGTTTTTGAACTCTAAAAGCACACGTTGCCAACAGTGGCATAACAAAGGCCCCGCAGCCGCCCTCCAGGGGGCCCCTTCAGCACAGCACCTGCCCCGAGTGAGTCTGGAGAGGGGGCTCCTCCATGTTCTTTGCAAAGGGGCACCCTCCAGTTTTGTTACGTCACTGATTGCCACTGTAGTTCCTGACACTGAACAAAACTACTTTGTGTGCCAATATGCTCCTTGTGGAAGAGCAGAATGCGATCACTCACAGTAAAGCTAGCCGAAAGAGAGAGGAATAGAAGTTTAATAAAAACAAAATGTCTTTGTTAACACCAGACCTAATTAGGGACCAAGACCCACATGTAGGTAGCTTTTTAACCTGGTTACCGAATCGCAAAACGGGTTTGCGACTCGCAATTAGGAAGGGGTGTCCCCTTCCTAATTGCGACTCGCAGTGCAATGTAGGATTGTTTTGTGACCGCGAACGCGGGCGCAAACCAATTGCAGTTTGCACCCATTTCAAATGGGTGCTAACACTTTCGCAAAAGTGAATGTCACTGTAAACATGTCCTGTGGACCACTGCCTGCTCTGAAAAAATGAAACAAAAACGTTTAATTTTTCGTTTTTGTAATGCATCTCGTTTTCCTTTAAGGAAAGCGGGCTGCAATACAAAAAAAAAAAAAAAATGCTTTATTGAAAAGCAGTCACAGACATGGTGGTCTGCTGTCTCCAGCAGGCCACCATCCCTGTGAGGGCCGCCATTCGCAAGGGGGTCGCAAATTGCGACCCACCTCATGATTATTCATGAGGTGGGCATTAGCGAAGCCCTTACAAATCACAGATAGTGTCAGGAACACCATCCTACATTCGGATTTGCGACTCGCAAATCTGAACCTACCTACATGTGGCCCCAAATTCTTAAAGAAAGTCACAAAAGTGCACCCATGGTATATGTCGTACCCCTATAAAATATTTGTGAACTGTATTTTAGCATGGGTAAATACGATGTGTAGATTTGCTCATGTGAAAATCTATTGAGCATTTGCAAGTCCATTTTCCCTCACGCCACTTTCTTTCCAACCCTGGAAGAAGTTCTAATTCTGCCATTGTCAGAAGTAAATGTCCAACCTTTCTTATTATGGGAAAATATTAGAGAGAAGCTGGTGAAAATCTTTAAAACATGCATGTTAGTAGGTTTGCAGACTCAAAGGCATTCCAGCCCTGGAGCTATTGCTTACTGCTTCCTCCAGCCCCAGTATGCAGATCTGCAGAAAGATGGCAAAATAAGGAAATTGCTACAGTGGGGATTGAAACTGCAAGTATTCAAGCCCTACTATGGTAGTAGCCCTGGCGTAATCAGAGAGGCTATTATCAGAGCTCTTACATAATGAGATTGCTGCCATAATTTGTCGTCACACTAAATGGCACCAAAGGGACAAGTAGATCTTTTTACAGGACAAGTAGATTTGAGAAGCAACCTGTCCCCTGGACAAGTAGATATTTTAATAAATTCCACACCCCTGTACCTCACCCATGCGTTCAAGGCCTTGCATGACTCTGGACCCTCCTACATTAACCACTGCTTCAGATTCCACAAACCCGTGAGCATATACCCCCTGCATATAAGCAGAGCGGGAGGATGTTCCTTCTCCTACCTCGAAGCCAAAGTCTGGAGCAGCCTCCCCCTGGAACCTCAGGATCTCCCCTACTCTATAGGACACTGAAAACCTGGCTCTTCGAATGAGACCCTGAATACTGCCAGCGCCTGGACAGCCTTACGGGTGACAAGTCCTGCTCTACAAGCCGACTGATTGATTCATTCATTTATTCATTGAGGCTGCAGTCGCTGATTGGACGTTCCTGCCTTCTATGCCCAGAAGGTCAACCGGAAGATGCCCGTGGAGCAAATTAGGAACATGGCAGTTGGAAACTTATTGTTGTTACAGGGTGGCTCTGGACTGACTCCAGTAAAACATAATGAACATTGTAAGAGAAGAAAATAAGCAACTGAGAGAGGAAGCTTTACATTGTGTAATATTTACTAAAGACCAAATGCCGTCTTTGAGAACTGTTTTGGTGGAGAGTAGGTGGGCTGATTTAGCACCAAAGGCACACATATCAAACTGTGTCTGTTAAGGTCCCTTTCCACTTCTAAAGCCCACTTAGTGCAGACCACATCAATCAAAATGTTATACAGTGAATGGGCAACAGAGAAGCCTTTCACTCTAAAATCATGAAGATATATATGTCACCAAAAATACAGCAAGGCGCAAGCCACTGACAAAACATCCTGCTGACTTGATTTTTTAAGGTAGATTGAAATGTGGGGTCAGAGTATAGTAAAAATGGTTAATGTTGTTTAGCAAGGGGGACATATGAGGGAGCTACAAAAGAGTAAAGATAGTTCTGAGCCATAAAAAAGCAGTAAAGACAGTTGTGTAACCCAATATGAGGGGACCCACCTGAAGAATCTGAAGAGGGCCCCTTTTTGGTTAGCAAGTGTTGAGAACTGGAGAGACCAAAAGCATCCTCACTAACCTGGAGGTAGGATTTCAAGGGGTCATTGCTACTGAAGGTCAAATTGTTTTAGGATTCTCATTATACTACCTTCCTCAACTGACTTTAATTGTCACTCAACTACAAAGCTCTTATGCATGCTATAATCTTGAAGTGCCTCCCAGTACGACCCCTACACAATACATGTGTTATTTAAAATTCATTATAGTTGTTTTTAATAGACAGACGCACTTACAGAAGCCTCAAGTGTGAACAGAAACTAAACCTGAAAATGAAGAAACGTTATACAAACCATTGGCAACGCCAAATTTGGCATTATGCAAAAATAATTGCCAAACATATACAAAATGTAAAAAGGAAGGAGTGGCCAGGCAGCCTAGGCACACCACGGCTGGCACTGCAGTGCACTCCTTTTCAGACGGCTGTTCACATGTGATCAGGCAAAATGCCCTCATGCTAGGTGCAAGAGGGCAGTTGATGAAGTAGACTGAGACACTGACCCATGCTGTGTACTGTGGTGGGCAGAAGCAAAATGTGAACTATAGTTGAACAGACCAATGGACAAAGATGACTGACCAAAAAAAGCCTATGCTAATCTGTATATACTTTTAGCGTTATTTTTTTCTGGAAACCTTGAAGCCGCAAGAAGTCTAAAGTTGTCTTTAGGCCAGGACAAAAAAAAACATAAATGGGATGTGAAGAATGCAGGATTGCAGGAGAGGCAGCTAAAGCTTGCTTTTAGCTAAGTGAACATTGAATATCTGTACAGAAATGAATCCACTCGGGGAAGTACAAATGGACAATGTTAAGAAAAAAAACACCACGTGCTTCCATGAAAGATAGTCCCCTCATTAGTGAATAATAATTTGGATAGAATCTTTTGTAGGTTTACGTTCTTAAGGAACGAATGAAATTTCTAAAGCATTGACACCCCATTGTATCAATGTAAGTTAGAATATGCAAGAAAAATTGCTTTGACTACATAATTTGCATTTGCTCTCTGCATCATTATTAAGTGAACCCCGCTACATAGTTCCATGCTCCACTGCCACATAACAAAGGGATCCAGCAATACTGTGTACTTTTTGCTATCGTCTCGAGTCAATCTAGCACACTGATGAGAGCTGCTGATATAGTCAGTCTGAGAATAAGACTGTGGCACACTTTCTCCTTTTAAGTTCATTGCCTGTTGAACAAAGCTATGATTAAGGCCTATGTTAGTCTGCAATAGCATACGGTCCTTACAGAAGTAAAGCCAGATGTACAAAGCCATTGTCAGGGTACACGCCCTGTGATTTGCAAAGCCATAGGTTCGAAGGTCACAACATGGCTTTTTGCTATGTACTAAACTCATTTTGAGAGTCTGAAAACCACTTCCAAATCACAAAATGTTCTTTGAGGGAGCAGGCAGTGCGTGGTCCAGGCAGGCCCCGTCCCCACGATGTTGTTGAGAAATTTATTTTCATTAGGTAGGTCATTCTGCGACCCCAAGTGACTGCAGAATTTGCAATGTAACCTATTAGTATTTAGGTCACCTTGCAAAGTTGGTCATAAAATGATGATGCACAGTTTGTGCCATATTTTGTGGTCAGTTGTGAAGTTATTTATGCAAGAAAAGCTTCTCCCGAAAGTCTTTGCTCTTCTATCTGACATAGGTGAAATAGTAATACAGTTAGAGGAGACTCTATAGTTGGTAAATTCGTCGGTGGTGTCAATTGTAACTTCTTCAGTGAGTAGCATCCTACCCCGGAATTCAAAGTGGATTAGTTGTGAATTTGTATACGGAAATTGAATTTGTTCATTTGAGCGGTGGACATGAAAGTCTGGTCGTTTGATTGAAAAGAATAAAGGAGGGATGGAGGAGGAGTTGAGAGTGTTATCTGGGAGATCATAGTAGAAAAACGAGGTTTAGGATGAGCCAAAGGAGGGACAAAGTCTAAAAAAGGTTATTAGGGAGATCACAGTAGTACAATGGGGTCTGGGATAAGTCAGAGAGTGGAGGATATATTGAAAGAGGTATAGGTAGGACCACTGGAATTATGGGATTTTGCAGCTGCAACGATTTTCACATAATTATAGCTTTGCCGCATTTTCCACATAATCTATCATTTGCTACATAATCTGCAGATTTTTTAAAAAAATTGATTTTAGCTCAAACGCTTGAAGAATGACAAAAAATGCAACAGCATGTTGCTGAATAGTGGACGGCCCTTTGCAAAGATGGACTGGTCAACTTTCTATCGCTTATATCTATATCTGGTGGTACTAATGAGGTGCAACCCATGCCCAGAGAGTGCTACCAAGGGTAGAAATTACAAAATAATAGAATTAATACTATTATAAAATGTGCTGCATTATGCTGCATTATTAGCCTTTTCTTGACGCATACTTTACTCAACTCTGCTGCATAATTCCAGTGGGCCTGGGTATAGGATGAGACAGAGTACTGAACTGGAGAGAGTTGAAGGTTTTTGTTATTTTTCTATGGCAGGCTTAGAGTAATCAATGTATGGATACATAAATACATAGAAAGGTATACATAGATGTCGTGGTCCGAACACAGGCACCAAAGACAGATTTCATGAGGGTTAGTGATGGTCATTTGACCCTAACAATCTAAATCTGGCTTGAATCAAGACCTCCTTGGCGCATTTCAACCCTGGCGGTACAGGACCGCCAGGGCTGAAATGACGGAAGCACCGCCAACAGGCTGGCGGTGCTTCCAAGGTCATTACGATCGCGGCGGAAGCGCCGCGGTCGCACCGCCGGGGCCGGCGGTTTCCCGCCACAATGGCCCCTGGCGGTAGTTATCCGCCAGGGCAGCGCTGCTAGCAGCGCTGCCCAGGGGATTACGAGGTTTGAACCGCCAGGAAAAGGCTGGCGGTACGGGGAGTCGCGGGGCCCCTGCACTGCCCATGCCACTGGCATGGGCAGTGCAGGGGCCCCCTGACAGGGCCCCATGCGGCTTTTCACCATCTGCTCTGCAGACAGTGAAAAGTGCGACGGGTGCAACTGCACCCGTCGCACGGCCGCAACACCGCCGGCTCCATTTGGAGCCGGCTCCCATGTTGCGGCCCACATCCCCGCCAGCCCAGCGGGGAGGTCATAATGGGCACCGCAGGAGTGCGGCCGCACGGCGGTTACAACTTGGCGGGCGGTTGTAATGAGGGCCATAGTTCGGAAAAAACTGCACCAAAAGTCTGTATGTTGAAAGAAGACTTTGAAAAATCAAGAGCTCTCCTCAGGAGAGTGGAAGAGTTCAGTATTGTGTAGAAGGAGATGAAAAAAGGGAACTGATGTCATTATGCAGACGGGGGCACTTCATGGCTCTAGTGATGTGATGCAGGGCCGCGTGCGGAGCTGTCTTTAAGCCAACTCCCCCTATCGGTGTGGGAGAGCTATTGAAAAGATTCCAGTTTAATGTGGTGCATAGGGCTATTCAAAAGACGAGGATTTTGCAGATAAATGTATACATCAGAATCCCAAGCAAATTGGTCCTTTTTACTGCATTAACACTCTTACCACGACTAGTGCTTACATATGAGAAAAATCTATTTCAAATAAACCTTTCTGTACGTTTCTCCTTTTTTGGTATAATCTGTTTTAACCAATTAGTTGTCCCTTTTTGAGGAATATATTGTATGCCTGAACTATTTTCTGAGCAAAAGCATTTCTGAATAATGGAGGATTGCACTAGTGTCAAAGGGGGCACCAAGAGGAAGTATCTGCACGTTCTATGCTGTTTTCAAGTGTGAGTTGAGGTTATGAGCATTTGGTAATAAGCACATTTGTGTTGGGCAAATATCACAAGGGGCACAGAACATGGTAGTCAAGATCACCAGGGGCACAGAAAATGGTAGTTTACTGATGGATGTTTGAGAGGGTGAATTTTACCTATTTATGCAACATATGGCATTTGTAATAAAATGTTGCAGCACACAGTGGTGGAGAGTGGATAATAGAGGACTGCTGAAAGAATGAAACATAAGACAGTGCCTGTGTTTAGGGTGCCATTCAACTTATTTTCCAGGATATCAAACCCAGTTCGATGATCTACTCAAGCATTGGCAGGGTCAACAACACCTCCTGCTGGAGAAGTGGTCATTCCCTCTGGTAGATTCAAAACAATCAAGAAAATCCAAACACGTTCTTTGAAACTACTAGAGAAATTAATGTGCCTACAAGCTACATAACAGCATGGACAGGGCGGAGTAGCTACAACATGTAAAACAAAACTTGCATCCTCCTTCCACTATAGCTCACACTTTAAAATTAACTAGCAGACCTTGTACAAACAAACAAGATCATGACACGAGTATGTGGCAGGACTCCCAGTCACAGCTCCTCCCTTGGTACGCAAATATATGAGAGAAACGAGACATCAGAGCACCTTTTACGAGGATATATGAGAGGAATAGGACATCGGAGCACCTGGCCTCAAGATAATCTTGTTTGTGGTGAACAAAATGTTCCACTTGTTCAAGGAGCGGCCAAAGATTTGTCACTCAAAATCCTAGCAAGTAAATTGTCAATGCTGCTGTGCCTCTCTTCTGAAACATACATTTAGATGCCAGGGAAATAGATGCATCACCTACATGTTTAATATTTCCCAGAGGACTAAAACTAGTATCAGGTTTGTAATGTATCAGGAATTACTGGCTGGACTGATCCAGAGTGTGTGTAGTCCACTGCCGTAGGTGTTAAGAGCAGTCAGTGGAATATGACTTGAAACACTCCCCCACAGCCACCCCTCACTAAGTTAGTTATCATCTTCTAACAAGATGGGTGCAAGAGGTGGGTTTCAACCTCTGATTTGAAATTAGTTGATCACAGGTCATGACAGTGTTGGTGAGTTTCAAGGCACGATAGCAACTTCCATGTCTTGCCATTGAATAACTAGTTTCTAAATAAATTTACAAGAACGTTCTGTTATTGTTATCCTGCCAGCTGATGTCCATCAACAGTGCTGCAAATGTTGTATTTTGATTTATTTACCCACAAAGGTGACTTATTAAATGTGCTGGATTGTGCATGGTCTATTATTATGGGGTCACTACCATGATAATCATAACATTTGATGCTGGCTTTTACAAGTGTGGATGCAATGTCTACCTGATCAGTGACTGAGAAGTGTTCAGAGTGTTTTTAGGTCGAGCGCGCAAGCGCTTCCGACCTGTTGTAAGTATTGTGGGCTTTTAACCACGCCCAAGTCATACCCATCACTTTCATTCGCTCGTGGGCTGGACTTTCAAAAATCCCTTGAGGGCGTTGGTAAATGCTTTATGTTTGTCCCACCTTGGGGCAGTTTTGTTACCACCTTGCCAATTGACCCTGCTACATGGATTATCGCAGGATTGCCAATATGTTTTATTTGCGCAAACAATTTTTTTCTTCTGTGTCTCTCCTTCGTGCTCGTGGTCATGGCAGTCATAGTGCTTTGAATTGGCTCGCACTGCCGTCCCCAGCACCATTGCCCGTGACATACAAAAGTTGCTTTCAAACGCTTGACTCTTTGGGAGCTCCATTCATACAACTGTTTATTTGTACTTTCACTAAATATTTTTCAAACACCGTTGCGTAGTCATATACTGTATTAGATTATTATGCATGTAAGGTATTACAATATGCGTTTTCAATGCTGTACATTACTTCACCCCACAGAGAAAATTCTCTCTAGGGAGTCCTCCATACTATAATGCTAACCCTCTTTTTATTTACAATAAACTGTTTTCTATTGTTACTATGGCAACATGGCCGACGCTGCGCCTGGCACTGATAAATGTAGTTGTGCACTATAGCGCACACCTAGACTAGCATGAGAAATGTGCTCCGAAATATTACAACTCCAGCAATACACCACCACCACCACCACGGGGAAACTGTACGATGGCAGGGACATATTTTTTCTCTACCTCGGAAAAGCTAATTGCATTGCAGTATTAAGTCTAAGCGGCAGGATGCAAGGCATGCATTAAAGTCTGCATTTTGCTTTGCTGTTTCATTTCAGGGACTAAGGGCCATATGTACGAACACTTTTTCCCATAGACACAGAAGGGGTAAAAACCTTTGCTACATCTGGCCCTAAGTGCGGTTTGTGCTGTAATGGCCATCGGGGCCAGCAGTTAGCATGTCGGTGTCACTTGCGGCTGCTGCACTGACTTTGGTGTGGACTATAAAGGTGTGCAGCTAGCATGTTAGTTGGGGTCAAGGCCATGTCGTATGGAAAGAACAAGCTTTATCAAGAGAAAGGGTTCAACAAGAAGGAAAGTCCAAAAGGTAATGTTTATTGTTTTAGTTTAACATTTTTGTACTAATTTTAACATAGGACGAGTGTAGTAGTCAGTACACTATCACAGATATACTGACAAAGACACAGACCAACTTGATCTGTATTTACATTATCCATCTGAAAGCTAAAGTTAAGAACAACCTTGAAGCAACAATAATGGAAGGCCTCAGCATGTCTGCGTAATTGCCAGCATTCTATGAGCTAAAACAGAGAGGATATTTTAGGCTTTCAAACCACCAATTATCTCGATTATGACATCACTGCAAATTACATTACGTGGCCTCTTTCCCACAGATGACATACATAACATGGGGGCCAAAGCAGAAAACATTAACTTCATTACTCTTAGCACCGTGGGTCCTGGTCACAGCCATTACAAATAAGGTAATATCACCTCATTTTTTTGTAGTTGTCGTTTTATATAGCCTTAAGGCTCAGGGAGAATAAGTGATTTGCCCAGAATCACAGAATGTTGAGCTGACACCGAGACTCAAACTTGATTCACCAACTTCAAAGTCGACAGCTCTTCGCGTTAACACTACATCTTCTCATGACAGCAACAAAACAGGAGGACCTAAGAAGGCTGACCCCACCACTCAACATGGGTGGAATAAAAGGTACTGGCACTCCTGGCTCCTTCTGTACATACAGTCAAATGACTGAAATGAGGATGGGTAATGTAATGGCTGTGACGAGGGCAAGATGAACTAAGGGTAATGAAGATTGCCCTTTTGTCCCTCGTACTCCTACCAGTCATTACAAAGGAGTCATTCTTGTGGTAGTCTAGGTGTGCGTGATTGTGCAGGACTGTTTCCCACAGTGCCTCACACAGCTTTAGAGCGGTGGCCATGTCGCCATAGTAACAATGGAAAACAGTTTATTGTAAATAAAAGGAAGGTTAGCATTATAGTATGGAGGAGCTCCCTAGAGAGAACTTTCTCCGTGAGGTAAACTACAGCATTGAAAATGCATGTTGTAATAAATGACGCGCATAATAATTTAACAGTATATTCCTACATAATGGTGTTTAAAATATATTTAGTGAAAGTACAAATAAACAGTTGTATGAGCGAAGCGTCCAAAAAGCCAAGAGTTTGAAAGCAACTTTAGTATGTCCAATCTTTATGTAAAGACCAGTGTAAAATATTCAGTGCCATCTGGTGTACAATGGAAAACGTAGACCTTTCTAATATGGCTCTTCTATTTGGGTACTCCTGGCTCATGGTGGTGGCCTGTTTTTGGGTCGAGCGCAAGTGATTCCGACCTGTTGTAAGTATTGTGGGCTTTTAACCACACCCATCACTTTCATCTGTTTGTGGGCTTGTCTTTCAAAAATCCCTTTGAGGGCGTTGGTAAACGCGTTATGTTTGTCCCGCCTTGGCGGCGGTTTTGTTACTGCCTTGCAGACTATTCTTGTTACATGGATTATCGCACAATTGCTGATACGTTTCATGTGAGCGAACTTTTTTTTTCTGTCTCTCCTCGTGATCATAGCAGCTATGGCGCTTTGAATCGGCTCGCACTGCCGTCCCAAGCACCTCCCATCTGTGCCTCAGTTTCCTGTTTGTGCCTGCCATCCCCACCACCCCTCCCAAGCCGTTTTTTTGTTATTTAACTTATGTCACAAGTCGCTGCTTGAGTGAAAGTTAATTGTGTGATACATTTAATTGCCAACATTCCCTTGCCATTGCATTCAATCCAGCAGCAAATAAGTTTCAAAGACCTTATTACAAAGGCCTTGATGATATAAGATTGCCTGAAGTGCAAGTTAGCTCAAATTTGCATTATATTGTTTTTTAGAATGTTGCATTCTAAGAAACACTAATTTGCAGGCAGAGTTGACCAATTTATGTGGCAAGGAAAGTCCAGTTATGAATTTACAATGCCAATAGCTCTAACTCGAGCAAATGTGAGACCCACTGCATTGCAAATTCTTGTTTAGAATGAGGATGATGGCCTTGCAGTCAAAGTCAATAGTTTATTAACCAAACATATTACTGTTGAAAGCGGAGTTGTTGTGAGATGTAGCTACTGACTGTTTCTATTTTGTTACGGAATTGGAAAAGTAAAGAAAGATAATCACAGTACTCAGTTATCTTTAATAGAATTTAACTGTCAGGTACAATACCATAGAAACCATATTCTTATTTTAAATGCATGCATGGTTACAAATAAACAAATTATGTCCTTTTATGCATTGAACCTTATTGATTGAGGACAGTACCAATTTTCTTTCTGCATCTCCACTTACTAACGATTTTTAAAGACATCCCTGCACTGTTGATATATATGGATCGTCCACATTGTTTTCACATCACTTTTGATTCTTTTCCTCTTGTGGTTTATCTTCTGTTTCTTTTGTTGTCCTGTTATCCCAATAATACTGTTCATAGATTGGTTTATAAATGTAGAATCCTCCTGCTATGCCAACGAGAGAGGCTAAAAGCATCTGGGGTACAGTAAATCTACGAAACATTTCAGAGACTGGAATGCAGATATTCTGGAACTTGGACTGGAACAAAAGTAAAATCTTCAAATCTGGAGAAAAAATAAAATAAACAAGGCAGGAAATTGGCCTTACTATATTGAGCTCCATTGCAGACTTATAGTCATTGACATAATACAGGCTTGCATTAGGGTTGGTGATGTATCAGATATGAGGTAGTCTAGCACAAGGGTTACAAACTTTCAAACACATTAAAACGGAACCATGCAATCTTTGATGCTCTGTTCAGAAGTAAGTTGGTTTCTGACAGTGTGTTGATCTCAAATGACCTAATTGTGTAAATCCAGTATGCTGTTCCTGTATTATGACTGATGCAGTTTAATGAAATGTCTTCGGACCACATATGCTATAGTGCCACAGCAAAAGGCAGTGGCTGCACTTTTAACTTGCGCCCGGAGCCCTAATGACGTTCAATGCAGGGTGACAAAATCAAAGCCATTTTCCCTTCACTTCTCTGGTAGACGGCACCCCGAACAGTTGGATGATCTTTAAATTATCTTTTAAAAGAGTAAAGTGGTTGTTAACTCAAACTATCAGCTTCATGTACTCAAACACAATGATTGCGGTGGAAAAAGCAAGGTAAACACAGTATCTGCCCACATATTAGCAATTTCCAACGAACTCTAGGACAGCACTTTAAAGCTGCTATTTAATTTAACTTAATAAAGGGCACTAAGTGGGAAGAAACGTATTTAGGACTTACAAACATTGGCATACAGATTTTTTAAATGTGGTCTGCAATCTCTAGAAGGCTTCGTTGGAGGCTTTCACGAGCCCTAAATATCTGGATAAGTAAAAACTGAAACGTTTTTTGGTTAAACTTTTAAATGTACAGAAAGTGGAAAGTGTTCTGGCCCATAAAGCTCCTAAACTGCTGTGGAGTTCATTTCCCAGTTAGAGGAGGCAGACTTATCAACATAGCCGAACTGATTTCATTTTTCAAATGTGTAAACCGATTGAATGCCTGATTCTGTCTGAGGATGAGCCTGATAAATGAATTGCTGAAAAGCCAAGTTTTAAGGGATTTCCTCATGGAAGGCAGGTTTGGACTTACCTTCTGCTGCACGGGAGTGAGTTCAACAATTTAGCAGTTTGCGTAATGAATCTTCCATTCCTCCTCCTCCACCACCACCACCCCACTTCCAATCCAACTGCCCCCTCCCCCCCTCTCCTCCAACGCCTCCCCCAAGAGACTTATTTGAACTCTGGGACAAACATATATTTGGCTGTGGAGGAACTGAGCTTCTGGGTGGAGAGTACCAGGCGAATTTTTTCCTCAAATATTCAGGGACAGAATTGTGTAAGGCTTTGAAGGCAGTGCAAAGGGCCTTGGATTCTATCCTTTTCATATATAGGAAGCCCGTGGAGCTTAATAAAGGCCTTAGGTGCAGGTTGGTGTTTAGGAACTCCTAGTAGAAAACGTGCAGATACATTCTGCAGTTTGTGAAGAGATCTGTGTTGAACATTTAGGAAAGGAGCATTACAGGAGTCCAGTTTGGATATGGCAAGTGCATTTACTATGGTTTTCTGAAGGTCCGTGGTAATGAAAGAATGTACCTTCCTGATGATTTTTAAAATAAAGAAAACTGAGCGGGCTAGGACGTTGACCTGATCTCTGCGGGTCAGTCTCCTGTCAAATACAATACCCACATTTCTAACTTTCTTCACGAGCATGGGCACTGAGCCCAGTTCTTGCGGTCACGAGATGGGTGTCCAGTAGGCGGTGTCACTGCCCAAGAGAAGCACCTTAGTTTTCTAGTTGTTTAATTTAAGACAGTTGATTTTCATCCAATTGTTTATCCGTCTCATACAATCCTCTGGATTTCTGGATACTGATACCACTATTTGTGTATCGTCAGCCTATGACAAGAGAAAATGTGAAAGATTTGATGAGCCTGACCAGTGGGGCGACAAAGATTGAAAGGAGTGGGGCTCAGGGAGGAGCCCTAGGGCACCCCACATGGCAGATGGAAAACGTCAGACACAAATTCGCTCACGGCTACAAATCGTTCCCTCTCCGAGAGGAAAAATTTCATGTGAAGACTGAAAAGCTGGTCAATCAATAGGCAAGGAATGACCATGTTGAATGCCGCTGAAAGATCCAACAGGATAACGGCGACCTTACCCCCTCATCAAGTGTGGATCTCAACTCCCATGAAACGACAATCAGAGCTGACTCGGTACTGGAAGCACCCACAAATCCAAATTGTGTGTAGTGCAAATGCTTGTTGGCATCAATAAAAAAAGGCATGTTCAAGATGTAATGCCTTTTCTAATATTTTAGCTGGAAAAGGTAGTCAGGAAATAAGCCTACCGCTACTGGGCTTTTGTGGATTAAGGTTTGGTTTCTTGATGAGAGGAAGAATGGAGGCTTTCTTCCATTCTACAGGAAAATGTCCTGTATTCATTATCTCAATAAAGATTTTGGCCAGATAAGTACTCAGAATTTCAGGGGTAAGATGTATTATTTTAGGTGGACATAGGTCTTGTGGGGTGGAGGGAGAAATGTTTACTTAATGGTCTTAGTTAGGCTTAATACTTGCTCAGTGCTGAGCAGGGAAAAGGCATTTAGGCTTTCAGGACTAGATGGGACTTCCTGGATGAAAAGGGATTACCGAGTTAAATGTTTATTTGTCACAAAAGTATTAAAAACATCCTACCCTTCAGCCTGGAAACAGCCCGCACAAGTATTACAGAAGGCTAGGCTGCAGTTATTATTGTGATTCTGGGTGAGTTGTTTTTTTTTTTTTTTTTTTTTTAACTTTAGGAGAGTTCTTTGATTGATGAATTTTATTAGTGAAGTATTGCTTTTTTCCCCTCTAGAATCAGTCTTATAGTCCACGATTAATTGTGTGTACAACTTTCTCACCAGTGGATCTCAATTTAATCTCTGCTTGTGTCACCTACAGAGCGGTTTCTTAGCTCGGAATCTACCTGCGAACCAGGGTTCTGATGGATTATTTCTCAGGTTAGTATGGATTTTTTTCAGGAGGAAGCAAATCCATCGCCGGACCTACGTATGACAAGTAGTTCAGTATGGCCGATTTGATATCCTTAAAAGCTAAAAGCAGTGGGCTTAGAACTGGACAGCACCCTATTAAAGTTTGAGGGCTCAATTTTGTGCCAGGTTCAACCCTTACTGACCGTGGGAGTAATCCCATTTCTAGATTGCGAGCAAGGTACCTTAATGGAGAACATGACTGCACTATGATCTGACCATGTTAATGGCAATGAGGTAGTGAAGTAAAGGGAGTGCTTATTGGAGAAGATGCCATCTAATGTATGACCTGCAACATGGGTAGGAAGGTTCACCAACTGATGAAGACCTAAACTGGCCATTATGTCGACCAAAAGATCTGTGTCTTTGTCAGCAGTGTTCTCCAAATAAAAATTGAAGTCTCCTAAGACGTCAAACCTGTACAATTAAAGCTTGATTCAAGCAGAGGACTAATGACATGTACAAAGGAGGTCCTAATGCCAGGTGGACGATATAGCAATAGCCCTTTAAAAGTATAGCTTTTTGTAAGTTCTATATGAAATAAGAGAGCTTCACAGTCAGAGCTACTAGGAACTGATAAGAAGGATGCAGTATGTTGGCACAAAGAACCATCACCAACCTGCCAATCCGCTTACCTAATCTATTTATATATCTAAAAAAATAGAGAATCCTGCTGGAATCACCTGGACCAAGTCAGGGCCAGAAGCTAGATCAGCCCACGTTTCCATGACAGCGTGATGTCTGGCTTATGGGCATGTAAAAACTCAGTAAATTTGCATTTATGCTTTATTAATGATCTGGCGAGAAGCAGGGAATGTGCAAAAACCTTGTGCGTGACCACTGTAGTAGCGAGGTCTGGCATGATTAGATGATTTCATTGGGTGGTGTGATTCATAAGAGTTAGGCTGCATGAAGTGTATTTCACTGTTTCAGACAAAAAATATGGCTCAAGGACGATAGGTTCTTACCTGACTTGTTTAGTGCCACCAGTTCCTCCCTCAAGTACCTCAGTAGCGGAGACACCACTGAAGAAAAATGGGCAGGGGTTCCAGCACGTGGTGCAATTCGGGTGTAGATGGGCTTCCCTTAGGCATGCCTCTGGCATGCCCACTGCACAGATGTGCAATGAAGGTGGTTAAGCAGCTCATCATCAGGGGGCGCGTCAGGGAGTGAAGAGGTCAGTGCAACTCAGGGTGATGGCAAAAAGGGGAGGACAAATAATATATGAAAGGGGGTTCAGCAACCCCTCTGTTCTTCCCCAGGACCCCCTCTGAGAAGAATAATACTGGTAAATTAAAACTAATTAAAGGAAACAAGTAAAAAAAAAAAAATTATAAAATGAATGAAAGAGAGGCAACAGCCTTCTCAATACGGCACCAGGAGTCAGGCACCTCCTGTAAAAACAGGCACGCTAATGCCTACAATTAAATAAATGTGGAGTAACTGGAGTCTCTACCTTAGAGGCAGAAGCTGCACAGAAGCACAATGATTGGTGGGTAAATAGTCTGTCATTATGGGGCGTGTCAGGGCAGGAAGAGGTCAGTGCAACTCAGTGCAGTGGCAAAAAGGTGAGGAGAAATAACATATGAACTGGGGTCACTAGCTCAAAGTCTTATGTCCAGACTCTAAAAGGTACTAGACGTGCCAGGAGAAATGTGAACAGTTCAACTAAAACTAGAATCTTCATAAACAGACTGTGTAGTGTGAAGATAATCCCTGAACAGCACCATCTGCGAACACCTGGAGCAGATGTGAAGAATTTGAAGAAACAAAGCCTCTGGTGAACGAAGGGGGAGACGGTGCTGGTGTCAAACTCACCTAAATCTCTTCCCCAATTTAATGGTTGTAGAATAAAACCCAGCAATGCCTTAATTTTTACTATGACATCTAACCTACATACAATTTCCTCCACATTTATCTCCTCTGATGCTGAACCATTTGCTCAAACAACATATGATGCCACTTTGCAATGGTGCCATTGGGTGTGTTGTGTGCTTTCTGTTACTACTATTTATTAAAACAAGGATTTCATGCTCACTTTTCGAATACTCTTGTTTGCCTTCCAAACTTCTCTATGGTTGTTCCTATTAAAGCACGCTAGTACCCATCTCGTGTAGAGAGCACTGTATATAACAAGCCTTGGCAAAGTCAATGAACTGGACACTTAAACTTTCTCAAAGAAAACTTAGGTTAAGTTTCAATGGGGTTGGGGCGACCAACTCTGGCAGGGAGCTAATCAGAGTGACCAGAAAGGTCCTCAAGTACAGTTACCTTCACAAAAGAAGCAGTCCTTAATTAGCTCAAGGCACTTTTTCTGTATTGCAATGGATTCCTATGGAGTGGTTCTGATACGAGTGATGAAGGATGCTGAAGATACTCAAAGGATGATGTGAATGTAATGCGGTCAACTGGGATCTTCCTGAAGGGATTCCTTGGTCCACAAAGATAATGAGTGGTCCTGGTTGCAGGATCAATGTCCCACTAGGTCATCTCTAGTCTGGCCAAAGTCCAGTTACCACTGGACTACCAGTCGGCGGCTGTTGTGGTCACAAGCCAATTCTTATTTGGTCAATAAGTTCCAACTCTCTGGCAGCACTTCTGGGCCCAGCGAACTCAGGTGCAACTCTGTGCACCGGGTCTTGGTCCTTACTGCTGGAGGCCGCAGTAGTGGTGATTTCAAGACTTTGGGCTACCAACTTGCCCCAGTATGCTTCTTCAGCTGTTGTGTCTCTCTGCTGCAAACAGGACAGTCAACTGGCCAATGGGGTTCTCTTGGCTTGACTGGGCTCTTGAAGTGTTGTGTAGTCATTTTAGTTATAGCTCCATGCACGTTATTTTAACACACTAGGCCGCTGTGCATTTTGACCTAGATATATTTTATTCAGCTTTGTCTTATTGTGACAATAACCAGTTTTATGGTCTTGTTTTATTTTCAATTTATCTAACTGTTTTTGCCTAGACCAGCACTCCGTTCTCAAACAAGACATCCTTGATCACTCTGTACTTCTTCCAAGGCTACAGCACGGAACATTGCTGGTGAACGTGGTAGAAGTTTAGTCTCCAACATTCGTAGAAAACACACATTCCAGCCAGGGAACCACGACTGTATGCGGATTGCTGAATGCTTTGCTACAGATGCTAATGCAGACCGCAGGCATTTGCACAGGTATGGGGGTGGATGTCTTCCCAGGGGAACCTGTAGGGCAGAATTAGAGCTTAACATGCTGTGCTCTATCATAGCCTAGGTAGGAGCTAGTCCATTGATTATAGTGACAATATGATAGCATTGTTTTTATGCTTCACTCTTCTCGTCACAATTTTAATACTGTCATGTTGTGTCGTCCTGGTTATTGCAGCTTTGCTATCTAAGATGCAGTTCTTTTATTAATTAAACTCATTATTGAAACATATACTGCTTCTGTTTGTCATTTATATATGGGACTGAATTGTAAATGAGAGCAACGGATGAGACCTGAGTGACCACGACTTCCCTGAGAAGCCAAGCATGTCATGCGCCCGGCTGCCCAGTCATCCCTATCCTTGGGTAGAGATGAGGCACTGCTAGTTAGCTGGAGCAAAACCCAGATTGGAGCTACAGGTGTCACCCACCATGGATGAGACTTAGTCTCCCACACCGCGGGACCTACATCCAGTAGTCTCATTAGAATAACGAGAGCCTACGCAACAGAAGGAGACTTCTCCTTCATCAGGATATGGCAGTAGCAGGGCAGTCCTGCTTCAGTCCTCCTTCCAAGTCAATTGAACTCTTATGCCTGGGTGCCAAGCGCGCACTCTTTATGCTTGGAAAGAGCCCTCAGAGCAGAATATGGTTGGTAACCACTGGGCTACCAGGTTACCTCACACCTGGTGACTACTTCTAGTGGAGTGTCACATTTGGCTATCTCTGGATGCACCATTCTGCCCACTTCCAAGGTGGCAAGACCCCTCTCTCAGTATTCAGACCTCAACAGCCCACCCCACAGGGCATGGCTACCTTAGGGCTATAACCCCTGGGAAAACAGGTTTGGCAACTTGTTTCCCATTCTCTGCGCCCTGTGCTTCACCTTTGAAGCTTGCCTTTTGAGGCTAACACACAAGTGGCTGCCTGCAGGAGGGATGTGAAACCTCCATGGCCTGCAATCTCTGACTGTTCTCTTTCCTGCAGGTCCCTGGCCTGACCCTCCAGGAGGGCAGAAAGTCGTCATGTGGAGCAAGCTCCAGGTGTGTCAATGAAGACACAGGACTTTTAAAGGCAACTATGTAGCAGCTTTGCTAAAGCTGCACAATGCAACAAGTTACATTAGTTTCTACTTGGGATACAAGTCGAGCATAATGTCATGAGTTATTTGCTTACTTGTAGGGCCTACTTTGGTCACACTGTTCACGAGTTAGCACAGCTGAGAGATCAGCATGTAACCCTGTACTCGCCAATTGGCGACTAAGTCTTCCCACATTCAAAACATTTGTTTTGCGTGTTTTACTGTCAGGACATGCAAAGTACATGTCCTGTGACATATGTTTCCCCCTGCCTTTAGGGCTTGGTAGGCCTGCCACAGGGATGACTTACACATACGCCCAGGGGAAGTGAAGGCTTTGCATTTGCTTTCAATGAGGAATCTCCAGGCAGGCACAATCAGTGCTGTAGGCCATGGGGTACCCTTCTCACTTACTTGTTCTGGGGACCAGGGGACCATTTACTAGCAACTTACAGGTTAATTAGCCATTTACAACTAGGTAGAGCCAATTTGACATACACTTTAGGGTCAGGGCACTAGCAACTTAGGTCTGATAGGAAACCACAGTACACTCTCAGAGTCGAAAAACCAGCACCAATAGTAGAACAACTTGGGGGTGACCATACAAAAAAGAGGCACTTCCTTACACTGTCCCAAAAATGTGTGCCTGCAAGTTTTACATTGGACACCTGAATAAATGAGGCAGCTACCTGTAAGTTTCATGCAGACTGTATATTGCAAGAAGGGGTCAGCAGATGTCAGGCAAGAAGGGATCCTGAATACTGTACGTATAGTGCTTTCGCATCTTAGTTGAGGTATCTCCATATATTGGGCAATCACTCCAGCCACCTCACCCTTCTCCTACCATGTAAATAACAACAGGTACCAACTTGCTTGCTTACAGTAAACAGAACAACATAACAGAAAATTGAATTTTCAAGGAAAATTTCACTCCATCTATTTCACCATTCTCCTTCCATGTAAATAGTAACAGGTACTTCTTCTCAGTAGACAGAACAACATATGAGACCATTTTCACAGCCAATTAAAGGCGAAATTGCCCTGGTTCAATGAAGTGCATGTAACAATATGGTACTTTCTGTCACCAAAGTGAGAATGCATGCAATAATGCAAGCCCATTGAAAATGCTAATTACTTGAGGTGACAAATATTTAAAAGGAGGGTTTTTGGCCGGTCCAAAGGGGTTATTTTGACTGGTCACGTTTGCAGTTTAAACCTGCACAGCCAGGCTTCAGAGGGTAAGACTACAGTCATGTTTGCATTGTCACTACAGTGTTTGATCCAATGAGTGCTGTAGCCCATTGGTGTCATTTAACTTACACATCATGGATAACCTTTGGGCACCATATACCAGGGACCTGGCAGCAAGTTAAATAAGCCAATTAGAGGTATGCCAATTTCACCATGTTGAACGAGGCGGGGGTTAAGAGCACCGAGTTCTAAAGCCAGTAAAAATAGCCTTCAACAAAAAGGCAAAAAACATCTAGTGTGGCCCTGTAAAAAAGGGCAAACCTCCCAACAGTTTATCACAAAATGGTGAGCTGCTGTAGAGATTAAGAATTTATTGAAAAGCAAAATCAATATTGAGCCATTTGATATGAATATTACTGTGGTCTAACATATAAAATATGTCTACCCAGAGAGATAACTCTGCGGTTTAGTGGATGAGATTGAGTGCGCTGTAACTTTAATTTTATTATTCTGTCCTGAAGGTTCCCATTCATACAGATGACTAGGAATCTGCTACTGTAGTTTCCAGGAACTACCATTTTTATGCCTAGGAATCTGTTTGGAAAAAGCAGGAAAATAAAATTAACGATGAAGGTATTCTTTAAAATACACCGTATTTGATCTGCCTTTTCAACCTATGTATTGACAGCCACTTTTGGACATTGTGCTGTAAATGCAAGTGGCATGACTTCATCCATAAGTACCACTCGGGAGAGTCAGGCTCACTCTCCAGACCGCAACATTGGACTACTAAAACAGATGCCATTCGGAGCTCCTTGTAAAAAATAAAATGGTTTGCTTCTTTAAAAAAATATGCTCTCAAAGGCACTATTTTACCCATTTTTTATTTCAAAATTATCACCAGGGGAACAAACCCTCCATGCTCGACCTGATGTAATGGGGTACACTTGTTTCATTTGCTCTTTTGTGCGTTTGCAACCCACCTGTTGGAATGCTCAGTTGTCGCCAGGACAGGAGAATGCAAATACTAATGTGAAATATACCAGGGTGACCTTATTTTGTTAAATTTGACTGGAGTAGGTTATTATTAAAATCCTCTTTGTGAGGTCTGCCTTGCTTGCTGGGGAACTCCAGGATAGAAGAACTCGGGCTGTAGAGTGAAGCAATGATCATTTGTGAGGAGCATCTTCTGAAAGGAAGCAAGATTCAATGTAGGGATAGCATATGTGAACAATATGCTTGCTAAATAAATATGGGAACCCATGTACTGGACGGACTCAACAAGGGCAAAGAGCAAGGTAGGTTTGGGGCTGTAGGAATCAATCCAAGAAGTATAAGAACAGGAGGGCTTCAGTATGGTTAAGTAATCATTTCGGGTGCATCCCTGCGACTTTGTGAATTGGCGTGAGGGATCAAATGTTTGGATTTAGCAACCGAAGAAAAGGGCAAGATATTACATTCCTCAGACTTGCGGGACAATGCTAGTCCACACAGTTTGCAATGACGAGAGCGGATAATGCACGCTTCTATTTAACATGTTGCGTTTCAGAGGGGATATTAATGAGGTCGCTTAGAGTAAGTCTTGTATTTCAAAGTGGACAGAAGTATAGAATGCAAGGGTGCATGCCTTGAACTGAACAATGGCTGCTTACAATCAGACATGATTGCTAAATTAAATTAGCAAATAGGGTCCCCTGACAATGGACTGCAGCATGAAAAGCAGAGGACTTGCACTGAACGATGCAGCAGGCTTTGTAGCAGTAAATGGAGACAGGCAACTCAATTCAAAAGAAGAGCATGCTTTAAAAGCTATTGACAATGTATTTCAGGAAGTACTAGTTTCTTGTCCAATTGTTCTATTATTTTCACTGTTCCTATATCAGATCTGGTTTTCCGTTCAGCATCATATGCCGCAGGGTTCAGCAGTGCTACATAAAACTATTAATTAAATAAATAAATGATGAACAAAAATGGCATTCCAATGAGGAGTGTTCAGTTAAAAGTGAGGGGCGGCACTCTATGAATAGGGCGAAACAGAAAAAATAAAACAGGAAATTAAAAATGCTGTAAGAAATAAAATCAGATACAACATTATAAAAATAGCACATACCTCTCGGGGACACGCGTCAATCGCCGTGAAGAGATCGGAAATCGATCGGCGTTTTTGCAGGAAATGTTAAGGACATTAATACAGGGCCTGCAATTGACCCGTTACAATATTAGTTTTAAATTCTATATCAGGACCGGAGGCGAGGATTATGCAGATCTTTCTTCACTTTTTATTAATTAGCAAGTTCAAAGTTAAACACAATATGAACAGAAAAACTACAAGTTCCATGAAGCCGCCGCCATGGTAACCAGCATCCAATGAGGACCCTCCAATCACGTCCATATAAATATTCCCAGGTGCGTCAACCGTCCTCTTTCTTCACTGCTACGAAGTCAGATAAGTGCCGTTTTTTCTGCCTCCGAGTAGAGTTTGGTTTGAAGTTAATGTTTGTTTGCTAGCGCGTTAGCCTATTTGCTTTCAGGGCTTCGCACGTTGTTTTCCTTCGTTTCTATTATTATTTATAAATACACGTCGGGCCCACTAGAGGGCGCCAGAGGTGTATTTTTGCAGCGTTTTTTCGGGATTCGAGTGTTTTAAACTCGACGCTCGAAATTACAAAGGTTTTTCCAATTTTATTCACAGTTGTTTGTAACAAAGTTGTAATTGCTTGGTTTTCCCTGCCCTGTGACACCTCATTGGTAGGATATTACCCCGAAGGGAAGTAATTTAGTTTTTTTCTTGTGAAAATAATTTATAATACAACAGAGGGGGTAGGGAATTACCCTTTATAAAATCTATAGGGTGTTTTCTCTGTCATTATTTTGTTTTCGTCTGAACCTCAGTATGCACTCCTCTCAGGAACATGAACCTTTCACCAACATGTCCCCAGGGGAGGGTCCCTCGCACAGTGCCCTTCCCCCTGGGATGGACGCTTTGTTTTCACAGGCAATTTCACATGCGTTGGCCCCCCTTAGGGACACCGTCGCTAAACTGATGGAACAAGTCTCCAAGGGGACGGGCATGTTTGGTATGACGGGAGTGGAAGGTACTACCTCTACCCTTCCGGCTCCCAAGAAACAGCGCAAGCGCGACGCGGGGCACCTGGAGGATAGTGAATTTCTATCTCACTCCAAGAGTGCGCGCGCGCATAAGCGTTTACCCTCCCGGGAGGGCCGTTTGCCCGGAGCAATGGGTGATTTCAGTCACCACCTATGGAACCCTGATAGCGGGTCACCTAGAGGCATCTTAGAAGGTTCAGACGACGGGTCCTCTGAGGATGATGACTCAGGCCGTCCTTGGCGTCCTGGCGCTTCGCTACCAGATCCTTCGGAGCTGGGGGATTCGGACTCTGATATGTTTGAACCGGAGGGTATCTATCATCCGCGTTCATCAGAGTGGCATCCTGACCACAGGGTGGCCGACTATGTGGCCAGCAAGATTAGGCAACCTTTGGACAAGGAAGTGCGTGCCCGTTTACGGGCGGAATGCCCACGCCCTTTTCTTTCCGATAAGGTTGCTTTTACTCCGGAAATAGACCCGAAAATGTGTACATTTTTTGCCAAGTACACTAAAGATCCCAAGAAGGGAATCGACCGCTCCTGGAGGGCATGCCAGGATAAACTTCTTGATATACTGGGCCCCCTCACTCAGATTATGCAATTGGCGGAACGCGCCAAGCAATCAAACACTACCCTTCAAACAGACATTATCGCAGGGTGGGCCCAGAGAGCAGTCTGTCTTCTGGGCAATGCGAACTGTGCCATTTCGGCAGAAAGACGCAGGTCTTTATTAATCAAGATAGACCCCAAATTAGGGGAACTTTCTCACTCGGAGGCAGGGGCTGTTGCCCAGGGCAATTTATTTGGTGACCCTTTTGTTAAGGAGTTGGGCAAATTCGTGGCTACGTTTTCGGCTCTCGATAAGGCCCAATCATCCATAAAAAAGATTTTTCCGAAGAAGGTTTTTGGCGGGGCCGGGCGAGGCAGGGGTCGCTCTTCCGGCCGTCCTTACCAACAAGACCCCGGTGCCTCCCGAAACAACGGCTGGCGTGACGGCAGACAGGGAACTTTCTTCCCCAACAGGGGAAGAGGGAGAGGCAGATACTCTAGGATCGCACGTGGAGCAGCCAATGCCCCAGGAGGTCCCTCTGGTAAGGATTATCCCTTTTTCCCCTCGCGATTTCGGAGGGAGATTGCGTTTTTTCAAGAACAATTGGAGGCGCATTACATCAGATGCATGGATTCTACAGACAGTATCAGGGTTCCAGATAGAATTCTGGGGTTCCCCGTGTCAGGATTCTCTGCCAACACCGATAGTGTTCTCAGCAGAAAACTCCAGGCTTATAGACTTGGAAGTTCAAGATCTTCTGCACAAGGGCGCCATATCCTTAGCGTCCCTTCACCCCACAGGTTTCGTAAGCAACATCTTCTTGGTAGAAAAGAAAGACAAGGGGTTTCGGCCTGTTATCAATCTTCGGGCCTTCAACGATTGGGTCATTTACAGACATTTCAAAATGGAGGGTATTCATATGCTCCGAGACCTCCTCCTGCAAGGGGACTGGATGGTGCGTCTAGACCTCAAGGACGCATACCTCACAGTCCCTATATTTCCCCCTCATCGCAGGTTCCTGCAATTTTTCTGGAACGATCAGGTCTTCGAATTCACCACTCTCCCTTTCGGGCTATCCTCAGCACCGTGGTGCTTTACCAAACTCCTCAAACCGGTCGTGGAAACCCTGAGATCACAAGGCATACGTCTCATCATTTACCTGGACGACATCCTTTTAATGGACCAATCCAGGTCTCAACTGTTATTCAATCTGAACACAACTATTGCTCTGTTCCAGGATCTGGGTTTCGTCATCAATCAGCAAAAATCGGAGCTCTCTCCGACCCAGTCATTAATCTTTCTCGGTTTCCGCATAGATTCTCGGTCAGCGTCCCTCAGTCTTCCGACGACCAAGATATCCAAAATAAAAAAGGAAATCAGGAAAGTCCTTCGTCGCGACAGCATCTCGCTACGGCAATTAGCCAGAGTGGTCGGTCTGCTTTCTTCCTCAATTCAGGCCATTTTTCCAGGTCCCCTGCATTACCGGGCCCTACAGCGCCTGAAGGCCTTTCACCTTCGTCGAGGGGTAACGTATTCCGAGCTCATCTCCCTGTCTCAGGAGGCAAGCACGGAACTACGTTGGTGGCTGGATCACATGGAGGCATGGAATGGCAGAGCCATTTTCGGGGCCGCCCCAGACCTGGTAATAGAGTCGGACGCCAGTCGCCAGGGATGGGGAGCTCGATGCGGGGACGTCTCGTTTGGGGGACGCTGGACCCCGCAAGAACTGACCATGCATATCAATTGTCTGGAGCTCCTTGCGGGATCGTTTGCGATCAGGTCTCTGACGAGGGACAGGGTCTCATGTAGAGTGCTACTACGGATGGACAATATATCGGCGGTACAATACATAAATCGCTTAGGGGGCACACGATCGAGAGCCTTAGCGGAATTGGCAAAGGATTTTTGGCATTTTTGCCTTCAACATCAAGTCTCGGTGACAGCGGAATATCTCCCAGGAGCCCAGAATGTTCGGGCGGACTGGAATTCCCGGTGTCTCACGGACCCCAGCGATTGGCAACTACATCTTTCGATTTTTCAGGCGATCATGGCCCGTTGGGGTCCTTGCTCAGTAGACCTCTTTGCTTCCAGATGGAATGCTCATCTTCCCCTATACTTCAGCTGGCGCCCGGATCCGGGAGCAGCGGCAGTAGATGCGTTTCTCCAGCACTGGGGGACGCTTCAGGGTTATGCTTTCCCACCTTTTCTTCTTATCCCGCGGGTCGCAGCTCAGGTGCGGCGTCAGGAGGAGACAGTGATTCTAATAACCCCCTGGTGGAGATCTCAGGCGTGGTTCCCAACTCTACTGGAACTCTCTTGCGAGTGCCCTCTTCGTCTCCCGGTTTTTCCATCGATCCTCAGGGATCCGTCGGGGCTTTATCACCCCCTGGTCCTTCAGGGTCATCTTTTCCTCATGGCCTGGAAGATTTCAGGCATCGTTGGCAAGACTACCGACTTTCGCAAGCAGCTAAAAACTTCATTGCGCAGGCATGGGCCCCTGGGACATGCAAGCGCTATAGATCTGCATGGAACAGATGGGCCAGTTGGTGTGTGGGCAAACACTGTGATCCCGTGGGGGCCAGTATTACAGACATCATGAATTTCCTAGCAGAATTAGCGGAGTCTGGTCTAGCTTATTGTACGATCAACTCTTTTCGTTCAGCCATCTCTGCGGGCCACCCCCCTCTGAACAATCACCCTATTGGGGAACACCCCTGGATTTGTAAACTTCTCAAGGGTATTAGACTCTCTAGGCCTCCTCAACCCAGATACGCAGAACTATGGGATGTCAACACAGTTCTTAATCTGTTAACCTCTTGGCAGGATAATCACCTTCTGTCGAGAAAGGAATTGTCCGCCAAATTAGCCATACTTTTGTGCCTCATCTCATGTAAGCGGGTATCAGATATCAGAGCTCTGGATGTTTCATCTCGAATCTTTACCCCAGAGGGAGTCACTTTTACTATCTCACGGAGAACGAAGAATCTTACCAGGTCAGTATCCTACCCAGCTTTCCCTGATTCACCAAAATTATGCGTCGTTAGATGTCTTAAAGTGTATGAAGAAGTGACCGTGAATCTTAGGCCTGCAGGAGAAAATCAATTATTGATTTCTTTAAAGAAACCATTTAAGGCGGTTTCTTCTCCTTCCATTGCCAGATGGGTCAGATGGATCCTGTCTGAGGCAGGTATTAATATTCAGGTGTTTGGCGCCCATTCGACTCGAGGAGCCATGGCTTCAAAGGCTGTACAGGTGGGTGGTAGATTAGAAGACATTATGCATGCGGCTGATTGGTCTTCTGAATCTACTTTTAAACGTTTTTACTTTAAACCAATTCATGATGCAGCCTCTCTGGTGGTGAGTAAGCTTTGAACCTGCATAATCCTCGCCTCCGGTCCTGATATAGAATACGAAATTTCCTAGCTATCGTGAAGGAAAGTTTCAATTCTATTAAGGACACGGAGGCGAGGATTATCCCACCCACATACTACTCACGAGTCTGTTCCCACCCGATCTGGTCTTCGTACTGAGGTGGTATATATCTTTGCAAAACATTTCTCTTATATTTGCTCTTATGTTTACTTTCATTAAAGGGAATTGATAACTATTATGCTTGTACTTTGGCATTACAGTTTCAGAACGTATATGTTTCCATTCTTTCATAACTACGCATTGTGACATTATTTATCAGTATAGCCCCTAATATCATCATCTTTTGTAGGTTCCGAGGCTACAACCAATTGATTCTACCAGGATTCTTTCTGCAGTGAAGTCGAGGACGGTTGACGCACCTGGGAATATTTATATGGACGTGATTGGAGGGTCCTCATTGGATGCTGGTTACCATGGCAGCGGCTTCATGGAACTTGTAGTTTTTCTGTTCATATTGTGTTTAACTTTGAACTTGCTAATTAATAAAAAGTGAAGAAAGATCTGCATAATCCTCGCCTCCGTGTCCTTAATAGAATTGAAACTTTCCTTCACGATAGCTAGGAAATTTCGTATTGTAACCAGGTCTGAGAACAGGAGGGACTCGACCCAACCCCCGAGTACACCTGCCTCAATGTCATACCGTGCAAAGCATCAGTAGCTAAAAAGACAGAAATTGTTAAGGTGCCTCGCTTCATGAAGAAATCTGTAGTTATGAACGTTATTTTTTTGTCTTAGTGCATTCACTGGCTGCTCCACAGAAGAATATTATTCGTCGAACGGGTCAGGGGTTGGCTAAATTTCCCTCGGCGCATACGTTCCCCCTTGCTGTTTCTCAATCACCCAGAAAGGGATTTCTCAAAGGACTGTTTTACATTTCCAGGGTCAATAAAACGTTCATTAAAGATAGTCCACACGTGTTAGGTTGAGAACCTGTATCCCATTTCTGCGACAGAGAGTACAGCGGCTTCCAGCGTGTGTCCCATCCATCGTGGCTACTGATTGTTAGTCATAGATTAGATTAGTTTATATCAGTGTTAACAAATAACTCGGTACTACTCACCTCTTAACGTTCCTGTCCCGCGCTACTATCACGTGCCTGACTTTATCATGGCGCCCTCCGAGAGAACGGATCACTCGCAAGGACGGGATATTTCGTCTTCTCCAGAGCACTGGAGAAATTGACACAGAAGAGGGACAAAAAGCCAAATACCTTATTGTAATAAATTAGCGGCCATCTTAAAGAGGAAAGGGCTGTCCTACTTCTATGACCTTCTCTGTACTGCTTTGAAACATCTCACCAGAGACTGTTTTGCAGTTTACGTCTAGTTCTGACTTCCCTTCAGAAGCCTACTACCTTTAGGAGGTAATCTTCCAGCCCAATCTCCCCGTATGCGGACTATAAAATTATCATCCAGCCTTTAACAGTGAAAACCCCACTCACCAAAACCTCTTAGTGGTCCACAAACATCCTAAAGCCACTGTTGCTCGATGGCCGTGTTATTCCTTGGGGAACCGTCAACTACCCCACGCCCTTTTCTTGTTTGCTATAACATTAATTCATAATAAATAAAAGATAATTATCCGTCTCTCTCACTCCAGGAAACTACCCTTCACTACCCATATCGCGATTAATTCACTTTACAATCAACCACGATGTGTTTGACTAATTTGCACAGCCTCTTCTGTGAAACCTCACTCTCAGGATTAGCGAGTGCGGTTCACCGCTGCTGCCCAAGACATACACCTAAGATCTAGATGGAAGTAGACACAACAAGTGTTGGGCGCTGTGCTTGTCATGTGATCTGATGTTATTGCTAAGGGTTACTCCTCTAATGGGACCAGGCACTTCTGTCCTGCTGTCTCTACTTTGCGGCACCGAGCAAGATGAGTTTTACGCTTCGTAAAAGAGACCAGCAGGTGCAACTGAGGAAGAGGAAATCAGTGCTTTACAGCACGGAGGGTGCAGGCACTCGGACTGGGGCAGGTACTGTGGGGAAATAGGAACTGTGGGAACAGGCGTGCATGATGGTAGGAAGTAATGGATAGTGTCAAGACAACAGGTGAGGAAGTATGGGATGAAGGTGTAGGGAGAAGGTCGAATTGTGCGAGGGGAATTAAATACGTGATGAGAGGCGAGTGGAGTGGTGAAGTGTGTCAGTAACACAGCAGTCCAAGCCTAAGTAGCTTATTGGGCCAGGTTTGTTTTGCTTTGCATTCTGGGACGTGTGGTCCGTATTTTATAATGAGCTAAACAAGACTACAAGTATCAAATTAGGTGTTAAAAACAGAGATTAGATGAGCTACGAGCACAGGTGTGTCCCGCCTTATATTTCTTTTGATACCTTATAAATAAATTAACACGGATAGGGTAACCATCAATTACCCTTAGAGGTCGACACAGATCTTTGGACACAGATAGGAATGAGATGCTCAACAACAATGAGATCAAATCAATAAACATCACTTTTCATTTTGGAGTTAGTAATTTATACGCACAATGACCTATGTGGCCATGAATCACCACAGCAGTTTAGTAAAGTTCAAACATTTATTGCCCTTTAACTTAACAATACTAAGATCACATAGACCAAACACAAGACCAAATGATAAAAGTACATGACTAAAACAGGCTGATTACATCTTCTAAAGAATCTTAGCCTAGACAGAATATTTATCATTAAGTGTTTAAGAAACACCATGCAGAATAACAGTAGCAAATGAATGATAGACACAGGATACATTTAGTTATCACAGATGAATTTGTTACAATCAATTTATATGAACAGTCAAATTTAGAATGTGATATCCTTAGCTATTACTCTAATCTGAGAAGCCATTTACCATTTATTTAATTGTTGTCAGCCTATCCGGCCTTAACAATAGTACACAATAAGTACCAATCCATCACACGCAATAAAATTACATTAAATAAAACATTGTAATAAAAGAAAGACTATACTTGAGTTTTTGATTTTACATGGCCCTAGGTGAATCCAATATACCCTGCAATATCATAAAACTTGATAATTAGCCATAATTGGCATAAGACTCTTTACTTATTCTAAAAGCATTATAGAACTAAAATTTAAATATCCTATTCTTGCACTAATCATTTGGGTTCTTGCGATACCTGCCAGCAATATAATAATAACCCAGGACCTAGCCCGGTTTGATCAGCAACCTTCAACAGTTTCCCATATAAATGATAGCTAGGATAACACAAGTAATTATACTTAGGCCAACTGTGAGTACATTAATGAACGTAGCTTCCATGCTTCCAATATATAAGTTGAAACCTTCGCCACAATATGTTTCTCATCTGATCGCATACAAAGCACTTCCGCCTCATTACATTTCCTGATTCCGTATGATCTAAAAAGCGGACGTAAGTACAATTTGCGGAGTTTAAGCGTAAAATTACATAATAAAAGGAAGTGGGATAATGTTTCTTGACCACCATGAAGGCAAGGACAGCAGTCTGAACCGCGCTGTGAGACGGCTTGCCATCTGTTAGTCACCGCCGTCACTGGTAATGTACCCATACGGAATTTAAAATAGCCCTTTTTTCTTCCGGATAAATGCAGTCAATGAAAATTGCTGGTTTAAGCTCTTGATTGAACAAAATGTACCGCTTGAGTAAAGGGCTAAGTATCTCACACATACTCTGGGTCTTTTGGTCCCAGTATGCCTTTTTAATGACAGATAAACTTGGCCTTCTGATTTTCCCTGGATGAAGCCAGAGGTCTTCTTGGCCAATAGTAGGGTAGTTGAGATGTGTTTAAACCAAGGCAATTTTCGATGATTTTGTAGCTTCATGATGTCCATGAGTGTATCTCTGTATGGTTTGAGTTCCTCTTTTGCCCAGATACGGATCCAATATCTTATTGGGGCCAGTGCAATGTAATCCTCGACCTTTCTCATTTGTAGATCAGTTCTCAACGCAATCATTGGTACGGCAGTGCCTAAGCAAAGTAATCGGCGTAGAAAATTATTCTCGGTTACTTGTATTAATGGGGTCTTTCTAAATCCCCAGATCTCTGCGCTGTAAAGTGCTGCAGTCCTTGCTTTGGTTTTATAAGCAAGCAGTGCAGAGCTCACAGAATGATTGCCTGTGGCTTTAGCAAATCTAAGTACCGCTCCAGCGTGCTGGGCCAAGGAGATGTTACTTTTGTAGATTTGTGATTTCCATGTCTGTTTTTCATCCAGTCTGCAACCTAGGTAGTCACTCGGGCCAAGGGCTTGTTGTTTACCCTAAAAGTCGAATGCATCGTTTGTTTTGGGTTAAGAATCATAAACTTTGTTTTCCCCTCATTAATTACCATGCTCCTTGAAGTGCAAAATGATTCGAAACCCCTTAGTAGACGATGCATTGCTATCTCTGTTCTTGCCAGTAGTACAGCGTCGTCAGCAAAAAGCAGGATAGGTATACTTTCGTTGGCTAGTTTTGGCACATCCAGATTTAATTTCCTCAGATCTTGGCTTACCTTATTTATATAACAGTTAAACAAGGTTGGGGCCAAAACACATCCTTGTTTTACACCACGCTGGATTGGAATTTCTGCTGTATAATCATTTCTCATAGAATATCTAACCCTGGCAGTATTCCCTGTATGCAGTAGAATTAGCAGCCTTAGAATTTTTCCCTGTATGCCCATTTCCGACAATAACTGCCATAATGTTTGGCGATTGACGCTATCAAAAGCTGTTTGGAGATCCACAAAGACCAGATATAATGCACAATCTTTTAGGGTGGCGTATTTCACGCAGATCATATTTAGCTTAAAAAGTTGGTCTATTGTACTTTGGCCTCTCCTAAAACCAGCTTGGTGTATCGATATTAAATCTCCATCCTCCAGCCATTGGTCTAAACGCAGCAGGATCAATTTGGCGAAGATTTTTTCAACGCTGTCAAGCAGTGAGATAGGCCTATAATTGCACACCATGTCCCAAGGTCCTTTTTTGTGAATTGGGACAATTATTGATTTCTTCCAAGAGGTAGGAATTACCTCGTGGTGCCAAATACTGTTGAATATACGTGTTAGAGCAGGCAGCCATAGCGTTAACTGATTACGATAGACGTCTGAAGGGATACCATCTGGGCCTACATGCCTTGTACGGCTTTTGAAGGAGAATAACTTGTTTAATCTCTTTCTCGCTGAATTCCGGTATCAGCTCCATTGCGCAAGGGATGGCATGGGTTACTTGCATGGCATTTGTGCCGGGGAGTTCGTTTGGGACTAATTCATTCTGGGTTCCATTTGTCGACCTAACAAACCTTTTTGATGATGCTACATAGGTCGTTTGAAGTGGAACTACCTTGTTTGATCTTTGATTACTACCTTCCAGTCCTTGGATGAGGCTGGTTGAGTTATTTGTACTCCGGGATGCCGTCTTGACCTCATCCTGATACAAGGCGGTAAAATGCTCTACCCAGAGTTGTGGGTTGATATTCAGTTCTAGGTTTTTTGAAGGGCCTTCGCATCCCCATCTGACTATCTCCCAAAACTTTTTGCAGTTTCCTGCCGATATTGCCTGCAGGAGGGATTTCCAGAGCTTATGTGGAAATGTCTTCCTTTTATATCTTAGTAATTTTTTGTACTGTTGCCTGCATTCATAAAAGTATTGCTCATTATGGTTATTCAAATGCCGATTCTTTAGTGCTTGCGATAAGGTATTTTTTAGTTTCAAACACTCTTCATCGAACCAGCCTTCCATCGTATTAGGGTTAGTTTGGGGATGCTTAATTCTTTCCTTTGTTGTTTGTAATAGCAAGTTGTTAAAATTATCCAGGAGGGGTAAAGCTTCATTAACTGGTAGGTTTAGAAACGTACTAAGTGATAGAAACCAGGTTTGACTAGGTACGCTCAAATAGGGTTCATCTACGTTTGACCTTAGTATGTTTTTCCTATTTGGTCTCATGGTTATAGCTAAGCAATTTCCGTTAAATGGAAACTCAACCTTCCCCAGGCTTGCGTCCGGATGGATTATCTCCATTAGCAATGGGTCGTGGTCACTCTCGATCCTGTCCCTTATTTCCATATCGATAACATAATGCCAGGCTTCGATGTTTATTGCCATATAGTCAATTATACTATGTCTTTTTCCAGTTCGAAAGGTAGATTTAAAAGTTCTATCTGAGTTGGTTCTTCCGTTTACTGTGCGAATTCCGCCTTCTATTAGTACTTCAAAGATTAGTTCCCCTTTTTTAGAATCTTGACAACGTTGGATGAGGGGCGTTGGTATATTCCAAGCGTGATCTTCCTCTACTACTTGTTCATCCCAAAGGATAGAATGGGGTTTAGTGTTAAAATCACCACATATTAGTAGAAGGGTTTTACAAAACTGAGGGGGACGGTTGTTCGCGTAACCTAGTATTGGGTTCCTCCAACCCTTAGATCTTTTATTTAAAATATGTTCTTCGAGGAGCCGCACACCAGGCGTGACTTGGGCCCGGCTAATGGGAGGGAAGTACACGTTTACTATTTCAAGTGACCACTCCTCATGTTTTACTGCAAGCGTCTGGATTTCCTTGCTTAGTATAGCATGGGTTACAGCAGAATTTCCCAATAGCGAAGTTCTGATCCAAATGATCAGACCTCCCGATGGTCTTCCTTTTTTTTGTTTGATAGCAGGTATGTAAAAAGTGGAAAACCCGTCTAGGTCAATGGCGTTGGTAGACCAAGTTTCTTGGAAACAGCTGATATCTTGCTGTTTAATAAATTCAACCCAATCCTTGTCTTCCATTTTGCTTTTTAGGCCTGCAATATTCCAGCTTAAGATTTTTAATGTAGGACTAGTACTATTTTTTATGTTTGAGCTGCCCATTTGTTGCTACAAATTTCTAGATGGTTGGTCTTCATCATTCTGCAACTGTGGGGGATTGCCCCTGCTGTTTCTAGGGGAGTTAACAAGCAGGCAGAACCTCATATTGCTCAGGTTTATTCGTTCAGGGAGTTGTTGTTTGGAACTAATTGCTCCCTGTAGTATCGAACCAGAATTGCCTTCTACCTCTTGCCTGCCCGAAACATTTTGCTTCGGAGCTTTTTCAAGAAATATTATTGGATACGGTTCCTTTTGTGGAGTAGCAGTAGATATTCCCCATGTCTTCATCATGTTAGAACATTTTAAAATCTGTTCTACTTTCCAGGGTGAAGCCCAGACTGTTTCTGTTGATTCCCCGTTCTCCAATTCTTTCCTTTGCATAAATCTTACTGAGAGGAGGTCTTTAGTTGTTACATTCTGCAGAGCTGGCAGAGAATTGACCAAATGTAGGATGTTAGTCCTATTTAGAATGTCATGACTTCCTCTTGAGGAGTACTCGGGAATAAACGTGATTGTGGCATCAGGCTCTTTAATTATTGCAGTGGGAATCTCGGTATGCCCGTTACCTCCCTGTGACCATCTTCCTTGAGATTGATTATCTTCCTTTGCTTTATTGTAAATAGTAGCTGCCCGACTAGTCAATGTTCGTTCTACCTGGCATTTTTCCCTCCCGAATTGCAACTCCTTGTTCCTATGTTCCTCATGAGGTTGTCTTTTTGGAGGCCAATTATCCTTTTTTCCTTTAGTTTCCAAGTCAAGCACCGGACGCGGTGGGGAAGGTGGATCAGTCACCCACCCTGGCTGGCTACTAAAGTTGTGGTTTCCCGAACTTGCCTGAGAGCAGTGTTTTACTTTTGACCGAGGTGCGGGAACCGGGGCTATTGTATTATCCACGCACAAGGTTTTTCTTGTGCTTTGTTCGCTTCTTGTGCATTCTGGGCTCTCTGCCCTTCCGTTTTCACTTTTGCTGTTTTCTTGTTCTACCCCCTCGGTAATAAAGTTCAGAGGCTGCTGACGTTTTCCATTATGGACTCCTACTGTATTTGGATAATGCGCCTGAATTGAGTGTTCTATTTTTATGGCTGGGAGGTGCTTATCAATGCCGGTACTTGATTTTGTTGTCTCTGGGCTCCATTTGTATTGTCCATTGGCTAGGGGATCGTTTGCCTCATTGATCCCGTGATTTGTACCTGAGTCTTTTTCTGGCCTCTTTCCTTTGTCTAAGTCGTGCCCAGATACTTGGTAGCCCCTAGGACCAATGGGAATTCGGTTTATATGAGAATGGTGGGTGCAGCTTTTGTCGCACAATAATCCAGGATTTTTATTTATAAAACTAATATCTTTGTCAGTTGGTTTCTCGAGACTCTCGGGCTTGATGCACTGATCTTTAGGCTGCTGTTGAGTAGACTCATCGCCTGTGTTCCTGGTCTGCCCTGTTGGGCTTGCCTGTTTCGGCATATTTTGAGCCTTTTTTGCTGGTACTTTGTTGTTTCCTCTAGGTTTTTTCCATGTGTATTTCCATCTACCTGTTTGTTGATGCCCTTTACTCAGAGTCTTTTTTTTTTAACTATATTTGTGATTTCGATTGCTGATACAGGACTTTTGTTGATTCTCTCCGTCTTGTCTATGTGGGTTTTTACGTCTGGGTGCTCGTCTCGTCCCGTGCCAGAGGGCCCTTCTTTATCTTCGCTATCTATTGGTCTTTCAGTTAATCTCGATTCTATTTTTGCTGACTCGTGATTGCACGCCTGTGTGTTTTTGAGACTAGATTTGCAATCTTCGATTATGTCTTTAATTACTTTCGGAACTTCCAGTAATTTTTCCAGCAGTGGGCCACAAGCTTGCCTGTCCATCTTGTCCATTTTTTCAGCCACTGCCTGATGTAACAGATTTTCCCTTATTACACCCTCTACTAAGGCCATCCTATGGTCTATGGTCTGTAATGAGTTAGTAAATTGTTTAGTTAGCTCAAGTTGATCATCAAATTTTTGAGACTGGACCATGATCGTTGTTGCAATTGAGTCCAATGTTGTGCATATAACTTTCATGATGCTTAGAATTGGTTGATCTAATGGGGGATCGTCTCTATTTCCCCAGGTTTGCTCACTTTGCTCATTATTTGTCTGGCCTTCTAGGTTCTTATCATCCTCTCCTCTATGACCTAACATTATACTACCTTCCAAGAGGTTTAAGTCTTCCGATGTTATACTGTTTAATTGGGGCTCTATACTACCAATTACGGAGTTGTCAGGCGAGGAGAGCTCCAGACTACAAGAACTATGATCAAATCTACTCAACGTTAGGTTCGTTTTTACAATTTGGCTTCCATGATGAAGCTGTGGCGTAGAGAGCTTGTGTGAGTATTTCTGTGATGATTGTTCTATTTCAGGCCCCTTTACATTTTGGAGGATTGTAGGTTCTACTTTTAGATGAGGTAAAGGGAATATCAGTGGAGAGCTCCCAGAATGTAGTGGTCCCATTAGGGCTTCCGAATGAGGTGATTCATTACTTTTTCTTTTTCTTTTTCTTTGTCTTTGTTCTTCCGAGAAACTGCCCCATTCTGGGGAACTAATTGACCCCACTTCACTACCCACAAAGGAGTCGTTTGTTCCACAGGGTAGTCGTGATGGTCGGGCAGGTCGCTGCTGGGATGGACAGGAATCCTGATGCCCGGTCTCTAAGAGCTCCAGCTCGCCCTCCACATTATTGTCAACTTTTTCCCCTGATGGCTGTGATGGGAGGTCGCTAGCTTTAGAGCTTTGCATCTGCAGCCAATCAGTATTTAGATTTATATGATTGTAATAGTTGGTAATAGTATTTATCTTTGATTTAATTTCCCTTGCTCCCCTGGTCCCACCTGGGCCCAGGTGCGTTGGTATATACTGTTGTCTCCTAAGTGGAGGACTTGCAGGGCCCCCCGCCATTTCACCTGCATTCAGTGATACATGCCCCATGTCGTCAGAGTCAGTATGGACTAGCAGCATAGACAGCATAGGCCCTGGTGCCGCTTCGGGTGTCCCACCCGGTTCTTCTCCTGATTTGCTTTCATCGTTGGGAATCCCAACTGAGAAGCATGTTTGGGCTTCATGCAAAATAAAAGAAGACAAAAATTAATTTGGAAAACATCTGACTATGGCACTAACCAAATATAGCAGTTGGGTTTCTAAAAGAGAAAACATAAAAATCTGCAAGAGAAATAAATGCACATTTTGGTTTTACCTCTCCTAAATGGATCAGCAGACAGCTATGTCTTTATCAGTGGAGCATCGTCTGGTCATCTTCATTTGACAGTAACATAATAGGGAACAGTTCAGTATTGTTTGGCATTAATGCATCTGTACTGTCAGTGGCAGGAAGCTAGAGACACAGCACGTTATTACACTAGCAGAATAAAAGAAATCTGCAAACAGCCGAGAGCTGCAAGGCACACAGGAACAGAAGAAACTAAACTTCCATCACCTAATTCTGTTATAGTAAACTCCTAGAAAGCAACTAGCCAAAACTCTATTGGTCAGTCTATGAGGTGGTTTAGGTCAGAGTCAATTGCATTTTCTCCATGTTCGAGAGGTATCTTTTCTTCATTTTATGCATTCACCGTTGGCTCATATCTCCTTGAAGTCATCAGTTTCCACAGTAGAATACAAATGTTGCATATTACACATAAGCCTATGTAGAAAGACAGTAAGCTTTTGTTCACAGGTACACATTATCTTCTGGAAGCCAAATAAATGTTACAGGAGTGGACCATAACTTTTCCACTGCAAACAAAGAACAAGTCACAGGATGCTTAGAAAAACATTTTCAAAGTATTAGCATTTTAAACATTGCTGCTTTATTTTACTAAAATCAAGCCTTTTAAAATGAATGCTAAAACATGAAAGGTAAAACATTTCCTAATTTTCCAGCCAATAATCCTTTTAGTGCATATTCATTTTTGTTTTTCAGTACATTTAATTATGAATTCACAAAATACATTTCATTAGACAGTTATTTATTATTATTATTCTCGAACTAGCTATGGCTGCCGCCAAAGTGGTCATGTTTTCCAAAACACACGTTTTCAGTATTGCACATTTTAAACACGTTATTTCATTTTGGTTTAGTGTCACAATTTTATTGATGATGTTTGCACTCCAACAATCTGATGACTGTATGTGTTGTCACAAAATATAATTACTAATACTTGTATTAATACTTATATCAGTTCAAAGTTTAGTTTGTCTACAGTATTTATTGTTTCTCGGTTTTCTCAATTTTTCAGTTTGTCTCAAATCATGAAAATATCTGCTTCTCATTTTCTCTAATTTAATTTCTTCCCTCCTCTGTTAAGTTTTCATCCTTTGTCTTTTAATCAGTATGTACAATTTGTAAAATCCGATCATACAGATGACACATACAAGCACAATTAATAATGGTTTCAATATTTTTCCCACAATACCCTTACCAACCCAATTTTTCACTTTTGTAACGCCTTTGCCAACATTCTCCCAACCCCTAGCTCTTTCAGATCTTGTAAGTCTGAATTTGAATCTGTCAGGGTCTTAATAAAATTTCTAATTCCTTTACTATTGTCGGGTATATAAGTACAACAATGTTTTGTTTGCAGCATCCAGCAGACTCCGCCCTCCTTTACTAAAAGGATGTCTAATGCAAGTCTGTTTTGCAGAACCATTGAACGGATCGTGACCATTTCAGTATCCATTAAAATGACAGCTTCAGAAAAACCAGTTAACATGTTATCTACAATAGTAGACAACTTTCTAATTTTCAAAGCATTCATAATAACTCCTACAGAAGGAATAACTGCTCCAACTATATCCCCAATTATTTCAGAATAAGTTTCCCTTTTTGATCTTGGTCTCCACAATTCATTCGAGGTATGTATGTCATCTATATTGTCAATCTGGTAAATCCTCGGGAATACAACTCCCAAGTAACAAGTCCTATACCATCCCCCTCGGAGACGATAATAAGCGTGTCTTCCACAGATGTAATATACCCCAGGAATCACAGGATCTTGTCCATTTAACATAAAGTCCCATATATGCTTAAAAATAAATACATGTCTGCACTCACTCATTCCCACAAATTTAGTAACAAATCTGGATTGAGGTCTAAAAATGCAAAGTTTTCCTACATGTTGAAAATCTAAAGAAAGCTTTCCTTGTTTTTTAGTTTCACTGAATGCATAGTCATTTCTGAATGTCCTATTAACTTACCCTTTCTCTGCTTTTCTCCTGTCATCAGTTTGATCTAGAAACCATTTTTCTACTGGTGAAAGCAAACGTCAAATTTTTGCAGTGAGCATAAGCTGTGCTAGATGATAATGTAGGCTCAAAGAAACCTCCTACAATATCAGTATGTCTCTCTTTAGCTATGTAACTCAAATGTTGGTAAAAAAGAAAACACTAGATCTAATTTGGAGTAGAAATATTGTATGTACTCTTGGTTATACAGCCTTGTTAACAAAAGACTACAACTAATTCCATATGTTAATGGCAAGCTATGGTAAGTAACTCCTTCCTGTACTGATGAAGGAATCTGCGTGCAAACATTACAGTCTCTCACATTCATCATTTCAACATATTCATACAACAAGCAATAGCAAACATTAGAAGAAAGATCTCCTTTTGAGATGTCTAAATGCAAATATTTCTCATCCCTGTTATTTTTTTCTAGCTTCAAAAGTGTAGTAGTTTCTAAAGAACTAATGTAACTATTTTCAGGTGTAGGATGAAACCCATACTCACAATCAACAACCAACATACTATCACACATACAATTCCCAAACTAATACACATACACTTGCAGCACCTATTGTTTTTAACACAATTGTGATTGTTATCCATGTCCTATAAAGAATCAGAAAGTAGAAGAAAAAGAAAAAAATAACTATGCAGACTAAATCAAAAATAATCTTTCATACTTTTCTCCAGAACTTTGTCAAAAATCGATTTAGCAGCTTGTCAAAAATCAGTTTTCAGAGCCTCTTTCAGTCAATCAGAGATTTGTAAAGCACAGCTAATCACCCATAGGGTCTCAAAGCACTGTTTGTGGGCGTGCTGCTCAGTTGAAGAGCCAGGTCTTGAGGTCCTTCCTGAACTGCTTCAGTGATGCAAACTGCCTGAGCTTGAGAGGTAGTGTGTTCCATGTCTGGGCTGCCAGGTAGGAGAAGGATCTTCCTCCTGCTGTGCTTTTCTGGATCTTTGGGACGGCTGCATGGGTGGGCTAGGAGGAGCTGAGATGTCTGTTGGGTACGTAGAAAGTGAGGCAGTGGTTAAGATATGCCGTTTCTATTTTGTGCAGTGCGTTGTAGGTGTGGATCAGGAGTTTGTTTGTGATGCACTTGTTGACTGGGAGCCAGTGTAGGTCTCTGAGGTGGGAGGAGATTTGGCTGTGTCGGGGGATCTCAAGGATGAGTCTGGCCGCTGCATTCTGGACTCTTTGTAGTCTTGATTGTAGTTTCTTTGTGATGCTGACATAGAGTGTGTTGTCGTAGTCCAGTTTGCTGGTGAGAAGTGTGAGGTTGACTGTCTTTCTCGTGCTGGAGGGGGGATCCACTTGAAAATCTTCCGCAGGAGGCGGAGAGTGTGAAAGCATGACGAAGAGACGGCTTGACTTGGTGAGTCATGGAGAGAGAGGAGTCCAAGATGCCCCTGGGCATTTCCCAGAGAGGTTCGCCACCAAGAATCGTTCCAGGCAGAAGGGGTGGAGCCGATTACGAGGATCTCTAACTTGTCCTTGTTGAGTTTGAGGCAGCTGGCCTCCATCCAGGCGGCGACTGCTCTCATCCTTTTGTGGAAATTTCTCTTGGCCTTTGGACTGGGAGAGGATCAGTTGGTTGTCGTCGGCATAGGAGACTATGTTTAGCCCGTGTTGTTTGATGATCTTGGCAAGCGGGGCCACGTAGTTGTTGTAAAGCGTGGGGCTGAGTGAAGATCCTTGGGGCACTCTGCAGCATGTGTCTCTGGGTACTGATGTGAACGGCGGCAGTCTGACTCTCTGTTCTTACGGTGAAGAAGGACCTGATCCAATCCAGTGCTTTATTCTCAGATCCTGGCATTGTGTAGTCTGTCGCAGAGGGTAGAGTGGGAGATGGTGTCAAATGCAGTGGAGAGGCCGAGGAGGATGTGTGCGGCCATGCCTCCTTGGTCCAGTATGATGGGTATGTCATCGGTAGCTGCTAAGAATGCAGTTTCAGTGCTGTGGTTGCTTCTGAATCCGGATTGGAATGGGTCCAGGATATGGTGTGTCTCGAGGAATTCGGTGAGTTGCTAGTTGACGGCCTTCTCTGTTACCTTGGATGGAAAAGGGAGTAGAGGGGTGCGTCTGTAGTTCTTCAGCTCCCTAGGGTCAGCAGTGGGTTTCTTGAGTAGTGGGCTGATTTCAGGGTGCTTCCAGTCTGAGGGGAAGGTGGCAGTCTAGAAGGATCGGTTGATAGTTCGGTAAAGCTGCAGTGCTATGGTGGCGCTGGCCAGGTTGAAGATATGATAAGGGCACGGATCCGAGGGTGCTCCTGAGTGGATGGAGTTCATCAGTCTTTGGGTGTCCTCTTTGGTGATGGGGTTCCAGGAGTTGAGTATACGGTGAGGTGCTGTGAGAAAGTAGCCTCTTTCTAGCCTTGTTACCCCCACTTTTGGCCTGTTTGTGAGTGTATGCCAGGGTGTTTTCACTGTCTCACTGGGATCCTGCTAGCCAGGGCCCAGTGCTCATAGTGAAAACCCTATGTCTTCAGTATGTTTGTTATGTGTCACTGGGACCCTGCTAGTCAGGACCCCAGTGCTCATAAGGTTGTGGCCTATATGTGTGTGTTCCCTGTGTAGTGCCTAACTGTCTCACTGAGGCTCTGCTAATCAGAACCTCAGTGGTTATGCTCTCTCATTTCTTTCAAAATTGTCACTAACAGGCTAGTGACCAATTTTACCAATTTACATTGGCTTACTGGAAAACCCTTATAATTCCCTAGTATATGGTACTGAGGTACCCAGGGTATTGGGGTTCCAGGAGATCCCTATGGGCTGCAGCATTTCTTTTGCCACCCATAGGGAGCTCTGACAATTCTTACACAGGCCTGCCACTGCAGCCTGAGAGAAATAACGTCCACGTTATTTCACAGCCATTTTACACTGCACTTAAGTAACTTATAAGTCACCTATATGTCTAACCTTTACCTGGTAAAGGTTAGGTGCAAAGTTACTTAGTGTGAGGGCACCCTGGCACTAGCCAAGGTGCCCCCACATTGTTCAGAGCCAATTCCCTGAACTTTGTGAGTGCGGGGACACCATTACACGCGTGCACTACATATAGGTCACTACCTATATGTAGCTTCACAATGGTAACTCCGAATATGGCCATGTAACATGTCTATGATCATGGAATTGCCCCCTCTATGCCATCCTGGCATAGTTGGCACAATCCCATGATCCCAGTGGTCTGTAGCACAGACCCTGGTACTGCCAAACTGCCCTTCCTGGGGTTTCACTGCAGCTGCTGCTGCTGCCAACCCCTCAGACAGGCATCTGCCCTCCTGGGGTCCAGCCAGGCCTGGCCCAGGATGGCAGAACAAAGGACTTCCTCTGAGAGAGGGTGTTACACCCTCTCCCTTTGGAAAATGGTGTGAAGGCAGGGGAGGAGTAGCCTCCCCCAGCCTCTGGACATGCTTTGTTGGGCACAGATGTGCCCAATTCTGCATATGCCAGTCTACACCGGTTCAGGGGACCCCTTAGCCCTGCTCTGGCGCGAAACTGGACAAAGGAAAGGGGAGTGACCACTCCCCTGACCTGCACCTCCCCTGGGAGGTGTCCAGAGCTCCTCCAGTGTGCTCCAGACCTCTGCCATCTTGGAAACAGAGGTGCTGCTGGCACACTGGACTGCTCTGAGTGGCCAGTGCCACCAAGTGACGTCAGAGACTCCTTCTGATAGGCTCCTTCAGGTGTTAGTAGCCTATCCTCTCTCCTAGGTAGCCAAACCCTCTTTTCTGGCTATTTAGGGTCTCTGTCTCTGGGGAAACTTTAGATAACGAATGCAAGAGCTCATCCGAGTTCCTCTGCATCTCTCTCTTCACCTTCTGCCAAGGAATCGACTGCTGACCGCGCTGGAAGCCTGCAAACCTGCAACATAGTAGCAAAGACGACTACTGCAACTCTGTAACGCTGATCCTGCCGCCTTCTCAACTGTTTTCCTGCTTGTGCATGCTGTGGGGGTAGTCTGCCTCCTCTCTGCACCAGAAGCTCCGAAGAAATCTCCCGTGGGTCGACGGAATCTTCCCCCTGCAACCGCAGGCACCAAAAAGCTGCATTACCGGTCCCTTGGGTCTCCTCTCAGCACGACGAGCGAGGTCCCTCGAATCCAGCGACTCTGTCCAAGTGACCCCCACAGTCCAGTGACTCTTCAGTCCAAGTTTGGTGGAGGTAAGTCCTTGCCTCACCTCGCTGGGCTGCATTGCTGGGAACCGCGACTTTTGCAGCTACTCCGGCCCCTGTGCACTTCCGGCGGAAATCCTTTGTGCACAGCCAAGCCTGGGTCCACGGCACTCTAACCTGCATTGCACGACTTTCTAAGTTGGTCTCCGGCGACGTGGGACTCCTTTGTGTAACTTCGGGTGAGCACCGTTTCACGCATCCTCGTAGTGCCTGTTTCTGGCACTTCTCCGGGTGCTACCTGCTGCTGAGAGGGCTCCTTGTCTTGCTCGACGTCCCCTCTCTCTCCTGGTCCAATTTGCGACCTCCTGGTCCCTCCAGGGCCACAGCAGCGTCCAAAAACGCTAACCGCACGATTTGCAGCTAGCAAGGCTTGTTGGCGTTCTTTCGGCGGGAAAACACTTCTGCACGACTCTCCACGGCGAGAGGGATCCGTCCACCAAAGGGGAAGTCTCTAGCCCTTTTCGTTCCTGCAGAAACCTCAGCTTCTTCTGTCCAGTAGAAGCTTCTTTGCATCCACAGCTGGCATTTCCTGGGCATATGCCCATCTCCGACTTGCTTGTGACTTTTGGACTTGGTCCCCTTGTTCCACTGGTACCCTAGATTGGAAATCCACAGTTGTTGCATTGTTGGTTTGTGTCTTTCCTGCATTATTCCTCTAACACGACTTCTTTGTCCTTAGGGGAACTTTAGTGCACTTTGCACTCACTTTTCAGGGTCTTGGGGAGGGTTATTTTTCTAACTCTCACTATTTTCTAATAGTCCCAGCGACCCTCTACAAGGTCACATAGGTTTGGGGTCCATTCGTGGTTCACATTCCACTTTCGGAGTATATGGTTTGTGTTGCCCCTATCCCTATGTTTCCCCATTGCATCCTATTGTAACTATACATTGTTTGCACTGTTTTCTAAGACTATACTGCATATTTTTGCTATTGTGTATATATATCTTGTGTATATTTCCTATCCTCTCACTGAGGGTACACTCTAAGATACTTTGGCATATTGTCATAAAAATAAAGTACCTTTATTTTTAGTATAACTGTGTATTGTGTTTTCTTATGATATTGTGCATATGACACTCGGTGGTACTGTAGTAGCTTCACACGTCTCCTAGTTCAGCCTAAGCTGCTCTGCTAAGCTACCATTATCTATCAGCCTAAGCTGCTAGACACCCTATACACTAATAAGGGATAACTGGGCCTGGTGCAAGATGCAAGTACCCCTTGGTACTCACTACAAGCCAGTCCAGCCTCCTACATTGGTTGTGCAGCGGTGGGATAAGTTCTTTGAGACTACTTACCACTCTTGTCATTGTACTTTTCATAAGAGAAAAATATACAAAACAAGGTCAGTGTATATACACATAGCCAAAAAGTTTTGCATTTCCTCTTTTCACTCTTTTCTAAGTGCTGAAAAGTACTTCTAACTTTCTAAAAAGTTCTAAAAAGTTTTAAAAGTTTTTTTTCTCTGTCTTTCTAAAAGCTCTGACAAACTTTTTTATCTTTTTCTATCACTTTAACTCTCTCTAAAAATGTCTGGCACAGGCCAAAATGTTGATCTGTCCAAACTTGCATATGATCACCTTAGCTGGAAAGGAGCAAGGAGTCTCTGCATAGAGAGAGGTTTGAGTGTAGGGAAGAATCCTTCCTTGGAATTGTTACTTAACATGCTTAGAGAACAAGATAAGGCAAGAAGTGCCCCATCTGTTGAAAAAGTAGCTAATGGTTCCCAATCTGATCCAGGGACTCCCCCAGGAAAAGATTCAGGAAAGAAACTTCCTAGCCTGCCCATTACTAGACAGTCTAGCATAGTTGGTAATGATGTGGAGTCACACCATACAAATAGTGTTGTCTCACATCATAGCAAAAGCATTTATTCTCACCACAGTGGTACTGATGTTTCTGTTAGCCAAGCTGTTAGGGTGCCCTCTGTAAGGGACAGGTCTCCTTCTGTCCATTCTCACCATACTTCTGTTTCAAGGCATGTCCCTCCCACCCACCCTGATGACAGATCGTTAGAAAGGGAGCTCAATAGATTGAGAGTGGAACAAACCAGACTGAAGCTCAAGAAGCAACAGCTGGATTTGGATAGACAGACTTTAGAAGTAGAGAAGGAGATACAGAAACTGGGTTTAGAAACCCATGGTGGCAGCAGCAGTATTCCCCATAGTCATCCTGCAAAAGAGCATGATTCCAGGAATCTGCAAAAGATAGTTCCCCCTTATAAGGAGGGGGATGACATTAAAAAGTGGTTTGCTGCACTTGAGAGGGCCTGTGCTGTACAGGATGTCCCTCAAAGGCAGTGGGCTGCTATCCTATGGCTATCATTTAGTGGAAAAGGTAGGGATAGGCTCCTTACTGTGAAAGAAAATGAAGCTAATGATTACAAAGTTCTTAAGAATGCACTCCTGGACGGTTATGGCTTAACCACTGAACAATACAGGATAAAGTTCAGAGAGACCAAAAAGGAGTCTTCACAAGACTGGGTTGATTTCATTGACCATTCAGTGAAGGCCTTGGAGGGGTGGTTACATGGCAGTAAAGTTACTGATTATGACAGCCTGTATAACTTGATCCTGAGAGAGCATATTCTTAATAATTGTGTGTCTGATTTGTTGCACCAGTACTTGGTGGACTCTGATCTGACCTCTCCCCAAGAATTGGGAAAGAAGGCAGACAAATGGTTCAGAACAAGGGTGAACAGAAAAGTCCATACAGGTGGTGACAAGGAGAACAATAAGAAGAAAGATGGTGAAAAATCTCAAGATAAGCATGGGGACAAGGGTAAAACCAAAGATCCCACTTCAAATCTTAAACACTCTTCAGGGGGTGGGGATAAAACAAATTCTTCCTCTTCTTCTCAACCTACACAATTTAAAAAGCCTTGGTGCTTTGTGTGTAAAAATAGAGGCAATAGGCCAGGGGATAAGTCCTGTCCAGGTAAACCCCCTGAGCCTACCACCACTAATACATCAAGCTCTAGTGCCCCTAGCAGTAGTGGTACTAGTGGTGGGACTGCTGGCAACAGTCAAGCAAAGGGTGTAGTTGGGTTCACTTATGGGTCCATCATAGAAACTGGGGTAGTCAGTCCCAAGACAGTTTCTGTCACACCTAGTGGCATTGGCCTTGCCACACTGGCTGCTTGTCCCCTTACAATGGATAAGTACAAGCAGACAGTTTCAATAAATGGTGTTGAGGCCTTGGCCTACAGGGACACAGGTGCCAGTATCACTTTGGTGACTGAAAACCTAGTGCACCCTGATCAGCACATCATTGGACAACAGTATAAGATTATTGATGTCCATAACTCCACTAAGTTTCTTCCCTTAGCTATAATTCAGTTTAGTTGGGGTGGAGTTACTGGCCCTAAGCAGGTGGTGGTATCACCTAGCTTACCTGTAGACTGTCTCTTAGGTAATGACCTAGAGGCCTCAGGTTGGGCTGATGTAGAGTTTTATGCCCATGCAGCCATGCTGGGCATCCCTGAGGAATTGTTCCCTCTCATTTCTATTGAAATGAAAAAGCAAAGGAGAGAAGGCCTGACAACTCAGGATCCCTCTCCATCAACAGGTAAAAAGGGTATCACAGTATCCCCTAACCACCCTACCATTCAGGATACCATTCCTGTGGTGGGAGAAACCTCTCCTGGGGTGGCACCTGTTCCAAGGGAATCATCAGCTGGCAAAGCTGGACTCCCTGAGGTAGAAGTACCTCTCTGTGGGATAACTAACATTGGTGAGAAAAGGAGCACCATTTTAGTTAACATGGAGCATCCCTCCAACCCTCCCAGAGAAACTTTAGTGCAGAAACCCTGCACTGCCTCACAACACTTAGGACAGCATCCCTGCCCTAGTGTGGAGCTCATAGGACAGCATCCCTGCCCTGCTCCAACTCAAGAGAAACAGCATCCCTGTTCTCTCTTCCAGCCATATGGACAAAGTTTTTGCCCAGCTATGGCTTTCCTGAGACAGCATCCCTGTCTGGCATTTCCATCACTACAAATAGGTTCAGTGGACAATTCCCACTGCTCTAAACTAAAACTTATTGATAGAAACTCTGAAAATACATCTTCACATTGTTGCTTAGCTAAAAAACTTCAAACAGGGTGGTTTACATCCCCACAGGGAAGTAACCATATAGTGGATGATAAAGGGAGTAACCAGTCTATTGCAGAGCTACTCTCTACTTATCACCACTTAGACAATAAAGTCTCAACTGGCCAAGGTTAGCCTTATTGTCCTTCGTTTGGGGGGGGGTTGTGTGAGAAAGTAGCCTCTTTCTAGCCTTGTTACCCCCACTTTTGGCCTGTTTGTGAGTGTATGCCAGGGTGTTTTCACTGTCTCACTGGGATCCTGCTAGCCAGGGCCCAGTGCTCATAGTGAAAACCCTATGTCTTCAGTATGTTTGTTATGTGTCACTGGGACCCTGCTAGTCAGGACCCCAGTGCTCATAAGGTTGTGGCCTATATGTGTGTGTTCCCTGTGTAGTGCCTAACTGTCTCACTGAGGCTCTGCTAATCAGAACCTCAGTGGTTATGCTCTCTCATTTCTTTCAAAATTGTCACTAACAGGCTATTGACCAATTTTACCAATTTACATTGGCTTACTGGAAAACCCTTATAATTCCCTAGTATATGGTACTGAGGTACCCAGGGTATTGGGGTTCCAGGAGATCCCTATGGGCTGCAGCATTTCTTTTGCCACCCATAGGGAGCTCTGACAATTCTTACACAGGCCTGCCACTGCAGCCTGAGTGAAATAACGTCCACGTTATTTCACAGCCATTTTACACTGCACTTAAGTAACTTATAAGTCACCTATATGTCTAACCTTTACCTGGTAAAGGTTAGGTGCAAAGTTACTTAGTGTGAGGGCACCCTGGCACTAGCCAAGGTGCCCCCACATTGTTCAGAGCCAATTCCCTGAACTTTGTGAGTGCGGGGACACCATTACACGCATGCACTACATATAGGTCACTACCTATATGTAGCTTCACAATGGTAACTCCGAATATGGCCATGTAACATGTCTATGATCATGGAATTGCCCCCTCTATGCCATCCTGGCATAGTTGGCACAATCCCATGATCCCAGTGGTCTGTAGCACAGACCCTGGTACTGCCAAACTGCCCTTCCTGGGGTTTCACTGCAGCTGCTGCTGCTGCCAACCCCTCAGACAGGCATCTGCCCTCCTGGGGTCCAGCCAGGCCTGGCCCAGGATGGCAGAACAAAGGACTTCCTCTGAGAGAGGGTGTTACACCCTCTCCCTTTGGAAAATGGTGTGAAGGCAGGGGAGGAGTAGCCTCCCCCAGCCTCTGGAAATGCTTTGTTGGGCACAGATGTGCCCAATTCTGCATAAGCCAGTCTACACCGGTTCAGGGGACCCCTTAGCCCTGCTCTGGCGCGAAACTGGACAAAGGAAAGGGGAGTGACCACTCCCCTGACCTGCACCTCCCCTGGGAGGTGTCCAGAGCTCCTCCAGTGTGCTCCAGACCTCTGCCATCTTGGAAACAGAGGTGCTGCTGGCACACTGGACTGCTCTGAGTGGCCAGTGCCACCAGGTGACGTCAGAGAGTCCTTCTGATAGGCTCCTTCAGGTGTTAGTAGCCTATCCTCTCTCCTAGGTAGCTAAACCCTCTTTTCTGGCTATTTAGGGTCTCTGTCTCTGGGGAAACTTTAGATAACGAATGCAAGAGCTCATCCGAGTTCCTCTGCATCTCTCTCTTCACCTTCTGCCAAGGAATCGACTGCTGACCGCGCTGGAAGCCTGCAAACCTGCAACATAGTAGCAAAGACGACTACTGCAACTCTGTAACGCTGATCCTGCCGCCTTCTCGACTGTTTTCCTGCTTGTGCATGCTGTGGGGGTAGTCTGCCTCCTCTCTGCACCAGAAGCTCCGAAGAAATCTCCCGTGGGTCGACGGAATCTTCCCCCTGCAACCGCAGGCACCAAAAAGCTGCATTACCGGTCCCTTGGGTCTCCTCTCAGCACGACGAGCGAGGTCCCTCGAATCCAGCGACTCTGTCCAAGTGACCCCCACAGTCCAGTGACTCTTCAGTCCAAGTTTGGTGGAGGTAAGTCCTTGCCTCACCTCGCTGGGCTGCATTGCTGGGAACCGCGACTTTTGCAGCTACTCCGGCCCCTGTGCACTTCCGGCGGAAATCCTTTGTGCACAGCCAAGCCTGGGTCCACGGCACTCTAACCTGCATTGCACGACTTTCTAAGTTGGTCTCCGGCGACGTGGGACTCCTTTGTGTAACTTCGGGTGAGCACCGTTTCACGCATCCTCGTAGTGCCTGTTTCTGGCACTTCTCCGGGTGCTACCTGCTGCTGAGAGGGCTCCTTGTCTTGCTCGACGTCCCCTCTCTCTCCTGGTCCAATTTGCGACCTCCTGGTCCCTCCAGGGCCACAGCAGCGTCCAAAAACGCTAACTGCACGATTTGCAGCTAGCAAGGCTTGTTGGCGTTCTTTCGGCAGGAAAACACTTCTGCACGACTCTCCATGGCGAGAGGGATCCGTCCACCAAAGGGGAAGTCTCTAGCCCTTTTCGTTCCTGCAGAAACCTCAGCTTCTTCTGTCCAGTAGAAGCTTCTTTGCATCCACAGCTGGCATTTCCGACTTGCTTGTGACTTTTGGACTTGGTCCCCTTGTTCCACAGGTACCCTAGATTGGAAATCCACAGTTGTTGCATTGTTGGTTTGTGTCTTTCCTGCATTATTCCTCTAACACGACTTCTTTGTCCTTAGGGGAACTTTAGTGCACTTTGCACTCACTTTTCAGGGTCTTGGGGAGGGTTATTTTTCTAACTCTCACTATTTTCTAATAGTCCCAGCGACCCTCTACAAGGTCACATAGGTTTGGGGTCCATTCGTGGTTCACATTCCACTTTTGGAGTATATGGTTTGTGTTGCCCCTATCCCTATGTTTCCCCATTGCATCCTATTGTAACTATACATTGTTTGCACTGTTTTCTAAGACTATACTGCATATTTTTGCTATTGTGTATATATATCTTGTGTATATTTCCTATCCTCTCACTGAGGGTACACTCTAAGATACTTTGGCATATTGTCATAAAAATAAAGTACCTTTATTTTTAGTATAACTGTGTATTGTGTTTTCTTATGATATTGTGCATATGACACTAGGTGGTACTGTAGTAGCTTCACACGTCTCCTAGTTCAGCCTAAGCTGCTCTTCTAAGCTACCATTATCTATCAGCCTAAGCTGCTAGACACCCTATACACTAATAAGGGATAACTGGGCCTGGTGCAAGGTGCAAGTATCCCTTGGTACTCACTACAAGCCAGTCCAGCCTCCTACAGGTGCTAGATCTGTGGTGGTGGTGTGCAATGCTAGTGGGTTTTGGTTCCTGAAACCTTCTTACATGTCCTGGATCTTTCAGTGAAAGAAGGTGGTGAGGTCGTTGCAGAGGTCTTGGGAGGGAGGGATGGCTGAGGTGGCTGTCCTGGGGTTTGTGAACTTTTTGACAATTGCGAAGAGCTCTTTGCTGTTGTGAGTGCTGGTGCTGAGGTGTGCTTGAAAGGCGGCTTTTTTGGCAGCTATGATATTCTGGTGGTGTGTGGTGACGGCATTCTTGTAGGCTGTGGGGTCTTTGGTTGATTTGCTGATCCTCCATTTCTGTTCCAGTCATCTGCAGGAGCGATTGGATTCATGTAGGTCTGCCGTAAACCATTTTGGTGTTTTGGTCTGTTGATATCCTTCTGATTTCCTTAGGGGGGCTAAATTGTCAGTGCAGTTCGATAGCCAGCAGTGTAGATTGCGTGCGGCTTCATTAGCGTCCGGTGGGAGACAGTGGTTGAGAGCGTTGGTGAGTTGTGCTTCTGTGACTTTGCCCCAGCATCGGGCAGGGGGGTGTAGTGGCATGCAGTGTTCCTTGTGTAGATAATGAGGAGTAGGTCGCCGAGCAGGATGTAGTTGGAGGAGGTGAGCGCTTGGGTGGTGATGAGGTCGGCAGTGTCTTCGCAGAACTGGGGTCAGGGTATGGGTGACCTGTAGATGAGGGTGCCCTGGAGGGAGGTTTTTGGGTTGGTCTGAATCTGGAAGTGTAGGTGCTCATGGGTTTACTGAGACTGTGACTCATTGGTGGTTGTCAGGCGGAGGTTGTTCTTGTAGACTATGGCAATACCTCCTCCAGGCCGGGTGGCTCTTTCAGCAGATCATAGTCTATTGGACAGTGATTATCACTTGTAGCATGCAGTGTCTCTCTTGTTCAGTTGACAATATAGTTTCAACTTTCAGTTCAAAAGCAATTTTATGTTCCAATATATTGATCTAGAAATTCACGATCAAAACAAAAAGACAAAATTCACGTTGCCACTCATCTGTTTAAAATACGCCCATTCAGAACCTGTGTATCTTCGACTTGCAACTCTTTTTCTCTTTGATCTCTGATTTGCACTTATTTCCCCTTCACTCAGATCTTCATCTGTATCTACTCTTATTGTTGTATCTGTCTCTTCATTAATGGTTGACAGTACATCTGGAACCCTTCCATTTCTCTGCCATTTAGGATACTTGTCTTCTTTCACAGCTTTCTTTGACAGTGTTGTTTGCAAAACTAGACTTGCAACTGTTCTTGATTCGTCAGGATTTTGACTTAAACTTGACTTAGCTGCAGCGGTAGCTAATTCCACGAGGAGTCAAATCTGTATGACTTTGATTCAACTTAGCTCCATCCTCAGCTGCTTCAGGAAAAGTGATTTGTTTCAGCTTATCTTCCCTATCGTCTACTTCTGGGAGAGTTCTCCTCTGACTTAACTCTTCTGCAACATTTGCTGATATTTGAGCAACTTCAGGTAACTCTATTTCATCTCACAGGGGTGTGTTTGCTTTGTCTCTTAGGAGAGGACCTGAATCTTCACCAGTTTGCTGTGTCTTCACAGTCTCTCTTCTTGCTCCTTGAGACTTTACAATAGTTGTTGGTACTCTCAGCAACTCTTCTTCATCTTCCAGAGGATAGGGCACTTGTCTAGTGTGTCTGACGTGAATCCAGTTTGGAATCCCAGCGTATGTCACCAGTACGACCTGGTGTGGGCCCTTCCACCTAGGTTCCACACAGTTTTCCTCATGTGCTTCTTGACGACCACCCAATCACCAGCTCGCAGACTATGACACTGGTCTTGGGATGGCTGCACGGTTGTAGCTTCCACCTGGTGAGAGAAAGAGCGAACCACAGCAGCCAGACTTTTGCAGTAGTCCAGCACCATATCATCCGTTCTAGTCACAAGAGCATTTGCAGGAACAGCTGGCAACCTTATTGCTCTACATATGTGGATTTTGTGAGGAGAAAGTCTGGACTTTCTATCAGGTGTGTTTCTCATGCTTATCAAAGGCAAAGCCTCTGGCAATTTTAGATTTGTAGATGCACACATTTTTGCAAGTCATGCTTTCAGAGTACCATTCATTTGCTCTACTAATCCAGATGCTTCAGGACGATAGCTACAGTGCAACTTCTGCTCAATGTTTAAGGCTGAACATAGTAATTTTATCACTTCGTTATTGAAGCAACTTCCTCTGTCTCATTCGAAAGAGGCCGGTAACCCAAAGCTACGTATTAACTCTCTAAGTAAAAGCTTTGCAACTGTGAGACTATCATTTCTACGTGTAGGGTAAACTTCAATCCAGTGACTGAAAATACAGACAATCACCAACACGTATCTGTGACCACCACACACAGGCATCTCAATAAAATCCATTTGCATTCTGTTGAATGGACCTCCTGCTCTCCCAAATTGACAACTGTTCTTTTCCCCACATTCATCTGTTGGCATGTAACACTTCTGTGAAAAAGTGCTGCAGCAACCTGTCTAAACTTTGGATTGAACCAGGACTGTTTAAATGTTCGAATCATTGCATCTCTGCCAATATTTGCTTAACCATGATAGTATCTTGCCATTTGCAATGGTAGACAGTTTGGCAACAACACCTGCCCTTCATTTCAAACCATAGGTTGTCATCTTCTTATGAATACACTTCAATTTTATCCAACCTTTCTTTTAATATTCAGAAACATTTTCTTGCAAACATTTGATTTCCTCCCATGTATCGATCACTGTTACCATGTAATTTTAATTTACTTCATCATCTTTTACTTCTTTCCATCTTTCATTAAAAGAAGTGCAGTTCAACGAGCAAAAACCTTGCGACTTGATCCGCATAATCATTTCCCTTTGAAATAAAATAATTTGATTTCTGGTGTGCACTGCATTTAACCACAACAATCCTCTCCGATAATTGTAGGGCTTGTAACAAATCATGAATTTGTTTTGCTTTACTGCTGACTGTGCCAAAATACACACACTGAAAGGAGTCGAAAAGATTCTCTGGAATTCACCTCTTAATCTGAAGAAGACATATATTATATCTTTTTGCAAGCCCCGTGAAGGAGGCCTGTATAGCCAAAAGTGTACTTTGAAAATGTGCAACAATGAAGTAAGACCATGTACAAGGAATCTTCAATCTATAAACAGCAAATATATACATGCAAGGATACAAACGCCTATATTGATATATGTATATATTCATATACAATGCAAAGCAAATAATTAATAAAAATGCTCCACAGTAGGGCCTGTCTGATGCTTCATCTTTCTCCTGCCAGCAAGTCGATGACCCTGTTCGACTGAAGCGAGAAAGAGAGAACTCTACCCTCACGGGAAATATATCAGACATTTGACGTAGAAAATTCTGATTGAGGTCTTTAAACTCCCTCTGTCAACCTGGGTCTCTTATATATCTTAAAACGAGGAAAGGGCTTTCTGGAAAAAACCCTCCTGCTGCGCAAGAAGTTTAAAAAAAATGCTGTCTATTTTAGATCCGAGTTGAAAGAAACAGGTTGGAAGTGGCCAGTTTCTCAAGGTGTCTCTCCAAGCCAAAGCCGTTCCCTACTGTATCATAAACATTATTCTAGTACATCCTTATTGTGATGACAGACTGACTCCTCCACGTTGTGTCCTAGCTCTACAGAGAAAAAGAACATGCAGAATAGAAAACACGTTGCATAACATGTTTTATATGGAAAATTTCTCGCACCTTTAACGTGGCAGTGAAGCTAAGGCTAAGCTGAATACAAAATTAAGTCTGTACCTGGTGACCACTAATGTGACGGTGGACAGCTAAGCCAAGTGCAAAGTGGTGTGACCGGAAGTCAGTGGCCAAAACGCCAATATCACTATAGAATTCTATCACCATTTCTAATTGGTGAGCCAGAAGACGTCATGAAACCTCTCTGTGACCACAGCTGACCAAAGTAATGGACAACTCCAAATCCATACTGACTGTCTATAAAAATTGTAACTTGAAGCTGGGCAAAAATACAGCATGCTCTATTAAGAGGCACCAGTTCAGCCGCTTGTGCAGAAAATACTCTTTAAAGCCATGAAGCTTCAAGTATACCAGAAATGTTGCACACCGCATATCCAGATTTCAATATTCCCACATTATTTCTTAGACAGAAACCATCAACAAAAACAATTTGATCATTTTCCTGTAACTGAGTATCTTGAATATCAGGTCTGTGTTTCGTGCACAATTCAGTAACCTCCAGACAACCTTGTTCAACTTCTTTCAATTTCAACATTGTCTACTGGGAGCAAGGTTGCTGGGTTAAGCACTGTAGTCATATGCATATTTTGTAAGCCTTTCATTTGTCATGTATTTGGTTTATGTTCTTGTGAGCAAAACTTTAACAGATTGAGGGACCAAGACAGTTAAAGAATGTGCCATCACAATACTCTCACCCTGAGCTGGTGACAAACCAACCACTGCTACAGCTCGCAAACAGACAGGTAAAGCTGCTGCAACTGGATCCAAAGCAGCAGAAAAATATGCTACTGGGCGATTTACACCACCATGTACCTGGGTAAGAACGGAAAGAGCACAAAAATCACGTTCATGACACAACAACATAAATGGTTTCATATAGTCAGGCATTCCCAAAGCTGGTGGACTGCACAAACTCTGTCTCAACTCAGTATAACATTTCATTCAAGCTTCATCAAAAGGCACCGGATCAGAAATATCTTTGTGGGTCAGTCTCTGCACTGGCTTTGAAATAACAGAAAAATTGGGAATCCGTTGGTGGCAGTAACTTACCATTCCCCAAAACATCCTGACATCTCTTTGTGCAACAGGAGGATTCATTTGCTAAATAGAATTATATGGACTGCTCAGCAGCTCTTTTAGAACTCCCTGCTTCACAAGATCTGCAATAACAAGAGCAACTCCTTCAATTACATCTAGTGCCATATGATATTGCAGAATTTGTGGAAAAACTACATTAGGCTGGACTGTGATTTTAACTGGTTCAACTCCTTTGAACAGACCAATATATTTCCCAGAAAGATCCCAAACTTTTAAAGTAACTGTACCCTGTAAGTCAGTTGGCAAATCTTGTACTGTAAATGCAGGATAGAAACTAATCAGTGGAAATTCTTCATTAACTGAATCACGTTCAATTTGCATAGATGAATCATCATCATCATCACTATTCATTTAAGTAGCCATTCCATAATTTGTACAGGTAATGAAACATTTTGTTTTGCACAACAAATCTCTTCCCAGTAAGGAAACTGGACTTGAGCCATAAACTACAAATTCATGCAAACCTTCAAAATTGCCAATTTTTACAGGAACCGGTTTAGTAATCGGGTTTGTCAAGAATTGATTTGCAACTCCTACAATCTGCACAGTTTCCCCAGAAAGTGGCACATTAGGAACTTCTGCAGTTCTTCCTGTAGAGCGTGTAGCTTCTGTATCAACTAAGAATGAACATCATGACCCATTACTTTTCCGTTTACATAAGGGCCCTTTTGATCCAGTTCTAGTGAAGCTGCTAACACACATTCTTCTTCGTCCAAACTCTCATTCATCACTTCACATTCCATAGTGAAGATGAATTGAATGATGAACTGTTTTACCATATGATTAATTTGGTTTAACCTTTGACCTGTGTTCTGCAGAGGAAGCATTGTCTGCTGCTATACCATTGGAGCTTGAGGTATCTGCATTTGTTGCTTTGGTATCATCTGCATTTGGGGCTGTATTTGCTGTGACTGTGGTACCTGGAAACGTGGCACCTGTGTCTGTTGCATCAGTTGGCAACTTTGCATTTGTTGAGGAATCCGCATCTGATTACTATTATTCTGTACATTCATCTTGTGTAACAGCACCTTCCTGTACCATCATTGGACACTCCCATTTCAAATGCCCTAGGCCTCCGCAAGCGTGACAAGGTAACATCCTTTTCATTGTCTGCATATCACCTGGATTAACAACAGACCACAATTTCCATTTCCATTACCACCACGATCTCTACCTCTTGCCTGTCTGTGATTTTGAAACAGTATACAAGTGTTTCCCTGCTGCTGTGGAAAAATTCCCTGCATTCCTGATTGTGCCGCTTTAATCTGTATCACTGTTAGACTTGACAGCCTTAGGGTGGTCACCCCCAACTTTTGCCTGCCTTCCTCCCCTTTTTGACTTTTGTTGCTGGTTTTAGGACTCTGCACTCTTTACCACTGCTAACCAGTGCTACAGTGCATATGCTCTCTCCCTCAAAATATGGTGACATTGGCTCATACCCAATTGGCATATTTGATTTACTTGTAAGTCCCTAGTAAAGTGCACTGCATATGCCCAAGGCATGTAAATTAAATGCTACTATTGTGCCACCCACATAAGCAGCCCCTTATCCATGTCTCAGGTCTGCCATTACAAGGCCTGTGTGTGCAGTTTCGACTTGGCATTTAAAAGTACTTGCCAAGCCTGAAACTCCCCTTTGTCTACATATAAGTAACCCCTAAGGTAGGCCCTAGGTAACCCATAGGGCAGGGTGCTGTGTAGGTAAAAGGCAGTACAAATACCTGTGTGTTTTATATGTTCTGTTAATGGAAAACTCCTAAATTTGTTTTCCACTACTGTGAGGCCTGCTTCTTTCATAGGCTAACATTAGGGCTACCCTCATCTACTGTTTGAGTTTAGGTTCTGATCAGACAGGGGTAGACAGGCCATACTTAGTATGGCCAGAATGGTAATACAAAATCCTGCTGACTGGTGAGGTTGGATGTTATATTACTATTTTAGAAATGCCACTTTTAGAAAGTGAGCATTTCTCTGCACTTTTAAAATCCTTCTGTGCCTTACAGCCTGTCTCCAATCCACGTCTGGGCTGAGCTGGTTGACAGCTACATTGTGCATTTCACTCAGACAACCACAAACATAGGATGCTCAGTCACACCTGCACACATCTGCATATAGAATGGGTCTTCCTGAGCTGGAAGGGTGGGGGGCCTGACACCTCCATTTCAAAGGACAGTGGCCTGCCCTCACACAACGGACTGCCAAACCCCCTACTGGGTCCCTGGTTGACAGGGTTGTACTGAAAGGGGACCTTGTGCACTTCAGAACCACTCTTTGAAGTCTCCCCCACTTCAAAGGCACTTTTGGGTATATAAACTGGGTCCCTGACCCTACCAATTTAGACACTTCCTGGGACATATACTCTGAACCAGACCCTGCAACCTACCAAGAGGAGCTGCCTGGCTGCCCAAAGGGCTCACCGGGACTGCTTTGCTGTGAAGGACTGCTGCCTTGCTGTTTCCCTGCTGCCTTGTTGGCCTCTGGTGCTGCTGAGAAGTGCTCTCCAAGGCCTTGGATAGAGCTTGCCTCCTGTTTCCTGAATCCTCAGGGCCAAAAAGACTTTGTCTCTGCAAAGAAACTCCTTGTGCGACAAAAATCGATGCATTGCCTGGCTTGTGGTGAAAGAATCAGTGCATCGCCGACCTGGAACGACCCAGCCCGCCTCCCCAAGTGGAGATCGACGCAGTGCCAGCATTGCGACCTGAACTTGGACGTAGAGACCACTGGATTGACGCATCGCCAAGCCGGAACGACTCAGTGCCTGCCATGTCACAGAAACTCTGATGCATCGTCCACTGGATCGACGCAGCACCTGTGACCTCGTCCTGCATGCTGAGGATTTGCACGCCTTCGTCCCTGGGCGTCAAAAGACCCCACATCGCAAAGAGGATTCAAGCATGCATGCCGGTATTTGACGCAGAGTGCTTGCAGCATGGAAAGGACTCGATGCATCGTCTGTGTGCACCCGGAAATCCGACGCACACCTTTCATTTTCCACACATCTCCTCCTGTGCGGTCTCCGTGCATGTAATTTTGATGCATACCAGGTACTTTGTTCTTGCAAGCGACACTTGTTGCTTTTTAAAGACCTAAAACTCTCCTTATCATTACAAAAGTGATATTTCAACTTGTACTTATCCAATCTTGATCGTTTTGACCTTACTTCATTCAGATAAATATCTCATATTTTTCTAAACCTGTGTGGTGTATTTTTGTGGTGGTCTCACTGTTATTGCATGATTTATTGCACAAATACTTTACACATTGAGGTCTAAGTTAAGCCTGACTGCTCAGTGCCAAAGTGCTCCTGTGCCTACCCTACTAGAAGGTGGGCCCAGCATAATTTGGATTGTGTATGACTAATCCTGACTGGGATTGTGGTCCCTACTTGGACAAGGGTGTATACCTCTGCCAAATAGAGACTCTATTTCTAACAATCACCATCACCCTTTCCTTCAATTTCTTCTGCTTCATTTCATTCTCATCACTACAGTATTTAGCGACTGGTTTTGCTTGCCAGCAAATCAAATGACTCTTAAGCATATGGCTAATTTCAGGTCTCATCCTTCAACAAATCTGAACAAAAAATTATTCATGTCTTTAGGCTCATTTGCTTTTGTACCTGTGTAATGTTTAAATGCTTGCAGCAATCTCTCATAGAATGCATGTACTGACTCTTTCGCTTCCTATGCTGTCCTATCAGTTCTCTGCCAATCAGTACTTTTAGGTGAAATTCTCGTTTAAAAAAATTCTATCACTTTGTAATAGTGCTTCATTGCATCGGGAGATGGTGCACCTGTAACTGGATCTCATAGAGGCTCTCTTATTGACCAGTCAACACTCCTTTTGCATTCAACCCACAAATCAGCTGGAACCACTAATTCTAACAAGGTATTCAAAATCTTCTTGCAGGCATTTTCCAAGCCTCACAAACCTATCTGTCTGCGGGTACCATTCCACTGCTTTCTCTCTTAATCTCGGGTAGTCATTTGTAAATGACAAAATATCACACCTACTCTAAGGAACATGTACATAATTCCCTCCAGGTATTTCTCTCATTGGTAATATCTTCAATGGATTATCAATCTGCTGCACATTAGCATTTGAATGTGCAGACTCCCTTTTCTTTTGATCTCTTTTCTTTACCCATCTGCCTTCCAGTTTCTTTAATGCTCCCCATGTTTGAATATTCTGAATTAATTCCTTAGTATGAATTTTCATTTCTGGTATTCTCATGTTCTCAATATCTTTTGAATCAAATTCTAATCTATAACCTCTTCTCAGTGGATTTGATTTCTCAATTTCTATTTCATATTTCTGTGCAAGTTCTGCTAATTTCTGGTGTACCAATTCTGCTCTGTTCGTAACATTTTTACATATGATGCGTAACTCGTCTTCATAATATGAATCAATCCTATTTAACTCAGGTGTTCCCTCAATCATTTAATTTAATTCTAATTTAAGTCTTGCCAGGGTCAATAAATTTCCTGCTTTAGCATTTTTTTGTTGCTCCACTCATTTTTTCTAACCAGTCTGTTAACTGCTGAGCTGTCAAACCGTGTGGTGAAGCATTATTATTTACATTAGGCACACATGGTGGAGTAATACATGGAGTTTCAGGACTTATCAGAAACAAATTTGAATTCAAATCTGACTTTCCAAAATTCAGTGAATCGAAGACCTGGAATAACAACTCAATCAGTGTACCTGTTTTGTCAAAAGTCTGATTCATTAGAGATATGTCTTCTGAATTAACATTGAATCTCTCCATTTCTACATTTGAATAACAAATATTCTGTACACTACTTTCATTATTTCCCTGGGTAAACAATGGTACAACAGGACCTGTAGTAACAGCTACTGTTACTGCTTCTGGACTTGATTGAACATTCAGATTTTTCGAGTACATTACTCCTGAATTCTGATCTGACAACATTGGAGAATTCAACTGTGATATTGTTACAGGTGTGTACTTCGGCATAGCCTGGACCTGCACTGGAGCCATTGAATTAGGTGCAGGCTCCACCTGGAGCATCATTGGTTTCTGGTGTGTCTGTGATAACTGTGATGATTGCACCACTGGTACTGTCATGCTCGGTGCAAAACTTACAACAGGAATTGTAGGATAGACTGCAGGTAGCTCAACCTGAGACATTGGTGTCTGAGTAACTGTGATAGCAGGAACACTGTTTGCAACCTGTACTTGACTCTGTGTTAGTACAACTGGTACGGGAGCACTTGGACCAGTACTAGTACCTTGACTTGTCTCTTGTGCTGCATATGGTGGAGGATGACTTCTCAGTTACGGCATTATTAATTCATCACCATCTGAGTCATCATCATAAGTCAGTGATTTCCTAGCCTCATCTGACTTGGACTCATCTTCTGCAGAAGAGTCCTTATTCTTCTTCTTGGACTTTTGTCTGACACTGCTCTCCTTCTCTTGTGTAACTGCAGGAAACATCCCAATTCCCTGTAAAGTTTCAGTTCTCCAAAATGTTTGCTCATTGTCCCTTCTTGCTTCTAATAATGTATTCTAAACCTTTCTCATTCTCCTCTCAAATTTTAATTTCTCTTGTTGTCTGGCCACTAACTCCCAAATGGCTAAAGCTTCAAATTGTGTTGGTCTCGGAGAAGGTTTTAATTCGTACAGCACTCCCTTCTCTGGGGCAAGTTCTCCTACTCTAACTGGAATAAAAGCATCTCCCTTGAGCACACTCTTCAACGCTTTCAAAATTTTAATTTTTACTTTAATTGGGCTTAAAACTACAATTTACTTTCAAAACAGTAAGTAATTCAATCCCAAAATCCTTTTCGCTTGCCTCTCTCAACCAATAGCCCTTCACGGTTGTCCACCAATCTGTTCACGGCTCCCTTTCGCAAATCGACCTATCCTAATGCGGACCTAAGTGACGTCACACTCACAGTGGCTGACAGAGTCTTGTGGCTTAGCCTCCAAAACACAATCCTCACAAAAAACGAATGCAGAATATTGCGAGCACTAAAGAAAAATCAACACATCAACTTGTCTGATTACTACCTGTAGGGCATACAATCACTTCGGAAGCCTTACAGAATTTTCAACTGTGGCTTTTAGCTCTGACAACTACTCGTTCGACTTTGGCTTTTTTTGATTCGCAAGTAAAATTTGACCAGCAAATTCTACCCTTAACTAGATCCTCCTTGTGCACTTAGGAATCACCAATATCTGTCAAACTAACACTCCCTTTAACACACACTTTAGGAATACTATTTGTCAACCACGCCAGATTGACCAACTAAACTGACAAGTTACAACAAGAACAACCAAGTGTACTACACTACTCCTGAGTCTTAGACCACGCACGGTCCGTATACCAACAACCATGTGGGCAATTTTTGAGCACAGAGTGCCACACCCAATTGAAGTATGAGTTTCCTATATACACCCTCTGGAGTACGCACACTCCCTAACAAACTACATTGGAGTACGCAAACTCCCTAATTCTCACAAACATCAGTTTGCTAAAGCAGTGGAAGCGCAAACCCTATCTCAATCACAAACCACACTAGGAACATCTTCAAACAAGCATTGGCAAAACCAGTTTTCATCCAAGCAAGCATTGGCAAAACCAAAATGTCACATTTTCATCAAGCACTGGTAAAACCAAATCACCCAATTCTTTCTAAATGACCTATAACCACCTTCTATTGAGACATAACCATCCTCTGCTCTACCAAATGTATGGGTGTGTCCATCCTTATATTTCTTTTCATAATTTATTTATAAGGTGACTATTATAGGGTAACCATCAATTACCCTTAGAGCTCGACACTGATCTTTGGACTCATATAGGAGTCAGATGGTTAACGACAATGAAATCAAATCAATAAACATCACTTTTCATTTTGGAGTCAGTAATTTATACTCTATGTGGCCATGAATCACCACACCAATATTGCTAGGATCACGTAGACCAAACGCAAGACCAAATGCTAAAAGTACATGAATAACACAGGCTGACCTAATCTTCTAAAGACTCTTAGCCCAGACAGAATATTTATCATTAGGCATTGAAGTACCACCATGCAGAATAACAACAATAGCAAATGAATGATAGACACAGGACACATTTAGTTATCACAGATTAATTTTATTACAGTCAATTCATTTGAACAGTCACATTTAGAAAGTGATATTCTTAACTGTTACTCTAATCTGATAAGCATGTTTGGGCTTCATGCAAAAAAAAAAAAAGACAAAAAAAAATTTGGAAAACATCTGAGTATGGCACTAACCAAAAATAGCAGTTGGGTTTTTGAAAGAGAAAACCTAAAAATCTCCTAGAAAATTAAATGCATACTTTGGTTATACCGCTTCTAAATGGATCATCGGACAGTGATGTCTTTATCAGTGGAGCATCTTTTGGTCACCTTCATTGGACAGTGACATAACTGGGAACAGTTCAGTAATGTTTGGCCTTAATGCATCTGAACTGTCAGTGGCAGAAAGCTAGAGACACAGCACATTATTACACCAGCAGAATAAAATAAGTCTGAAAACAGCTGAAAGCTGCAAGGCACGCAGGAACAGAAGAAACTAACCTTACATCACCCAATTCTGTTTTATTAAACTCCTAGAAAGCAACTAGCCAAAACTCTATTGGTCAGTCTATGGGGTGGTTTAGGACAGAGCCAATTGCATTTTCTCTGCGTTTAGAAGTATTTTTTTCTTCATTTTATGCATTCACCATTGGTCCATCTATTCCCCATGCAGTCATCAGTTTCCGCAGTAGAATACAAATGTTGCATATTACACGTAGGCCTGTTCAGAAAGTCAGTAAGCTTTTGTTCACGGGTACATATTATCTTCAGGAAGCCAAATAAATGTTACAGCAGTGGAACTTAACTTTTCCACTGCGAGCAAAGAACAAGTCACAGGATGCATAGAAAAACATTTTCACAATGTTATCATTTAAACATTTCTGCTTTATTTTACTAACATCAAGCCTTTCAAAACAAACGCTAAAACATGAAAGGTAAAACATTTAATACATTTCAAACCATTAATTCTTTTAGTACATATTAATATTAGTTTTCAGTACATTTAATTATGAATACGCAAAATACATTTCATTAGACAGTTATTTATTATTATTGTCGAACTAGATTATGGCTGCCACGAAAGTGGTCATGTTTTCCAAAACACACTTTTTTCCAAAACACACGTTTTTCAATATTTCACACTTTAAACACATTATTTCATTTCAGTTTAGTGTCACAATTTTATTGATGTTTGCGCTCCAACACCAGTAATCACTTTTAGTGTACGGATCATGGTGAGATGCATGTAAGTAAAAAGAGAGGTGTAAGTAGAGAGACTGATTTGTGGGGATACAGATGATGGAGAGGATGCCTGCAGAGGGTCAAGACAAGAGTTAGAGCCAAGAGAACAACGAACAACAGGATAAGTGTATAGCAGTGGTTCCCAACCTGTGGTGTGGGGGCACCTGGTGATCCACGAAACCTACCCATGGGGTCTGCGACTGCTTTGAAAATTAAATAATATTTACAGATTAATAAAGGGCTATAAATTAAAAAAATGAAAATGTGAACCTTTTGAAATGTTCTATAAACATGCAGGAATTTAAAATTGGAGGCTAAAATATCAGTTAGTGTCCTCATTTTGATTTGTTGAAGCATCACAAGTGCATCAAACAGAATTTAGTATGGGTGAATAGTTGCCTCATTTGAATTAAGAAAAGGTCTGACTTTCCTATTAAAATTTAGATTATTTTTAAAATATTTGTTTCGGAATTAAATAATTGATTGAATGGTTTGTGTATTTGTTAGAAAAATGCTTGTTTCTGTATTTTTTTTTTCTGTATTGCTTTACGGTTCAGATAATCGAAAAATGCTTAGGTGGGGGGTTTCCTGCTTCAAGTAATGACTCTGTGGGGGCCCCTGGATTTTAATAGTGATTCAATAGGGGTCCTTGGGTTCCAGTGGGTTTTACAGGAGTCAAAAGGTTAAGTACCACTGGCGTATAGGATAAGTTTGTCACGTTTGTCTAAAACAAAAATCCGATTATATGCTGTACTTGCAATACATTCTATGTTCAGCCACCAGAGAACCCTTTTCAGCCACTCCGCTGAGATCGCCTCAGAGGACGCTCCTACTCCCACCTCGCTGCCAAGTCCCGGAACAAACTCCACCTCCACACTGCCACCTCTCTGAAGGACTTAAGGAAGCAGCTCAAGACTTGGCTATTTGACCACCACCACCAAGCAGGCCTCCTTCGCAGCACCAAACCAGCACCCGTAGACCTCCCAGGGTGACAAGCTTGCACTCTACAAGAGCCTCCTGATTGATGTGGAGACCAGAGGCTTCAGATTAGAATTTCTCTTACTCTTTCGTGTTTTTTTTTTTTTTTTCCAACCAGAAGCAACATGCATCCATATAAACAGAACAAACCATAAAGATGTAGGCAAAAACTACAAATCCAAGGGATCCAAGTTAACCAGACATGTCAGAGAGAATGTCCAACATCCAATCAGCAATTCCATCAATGTTTAAACCAGAGCAACAGTATTCTCTCTGCCTCTTCTTTGCTGCTCGGCGGCCATAATAAGTGTTACCTCACTGTATTCAGTATTGTATTTTGTGAATATTGTTTGTTTTCCTGGCTTAAATTTGTAGTATGCCCCCGGATTGTTTGTTTTTCACTATCTATACTGTCCCAGCCCACTGCTTGTCAATGACGGTCTTACTTTAGTTTGTCCCCAGCTGGGTAGCACCATACCACCGGTGTAGTTGCCATTTTATGATTCTTTCTCAGGAAACAGATGCAGGCGGTATCTCACTGTGAACACTAACTGAGAATGTGGTGGTTGCTTTCCTTGTCTGCTATGCTCCTTCTTCTCATAGCTCGCTCATCAGAACCTGCAGCGGCTGCTCTAACTGCCGGCTCTGCCTACACTATTCCTCAAAAGTCCTATCGAGCACACTCTTATGTGACCTACACTTCGCAGCCATACACTTACAAGCCCTCTCTCTGGGCCTTTCCTCTGGTGGAGATGGCCGTTTTTTTTTTCAGGCCATGAGACGCCTTCAAGTGGAGCTGCAAAAATATTAACCTTTACACCCGCAAGGGCTGCATTAATGACTGAAGAAAGGCTATAGCCCGTGAGTGATAATTTAAAGAGCATATATGCCAACTCCCCCGATTGAGGTGGGAACCTAATACTACCATTTTCAAGGCTAATCTCCCACTTTTCAATTCCTGCACGCAGAAATCCAGTTGTAGCAGAATCATGATCTGCTGGTGATAGGCAAAGCAGCTAGAGTTCCTGCACAACCCCTTTGTCACTCTCTCTACCTGCCATAGCACTGACTCTGTGTTATTATCAGGTAAGGGAAAAACAAAATATATCTTGCCATTGCTTTGACATCCAATCCTGCAGCAGTGCGCTTGCGCTAGCCCTTTCTCCCCTCTGTCCCGCTATCCTTATTCCTTGATGTGCTTGCTTTTTTAATTCACATGTATATAGACTTATATTTGGGATGTTAGTGTTCATGCACTCATTTATTTGTCTGTGTATTGGTGTGTTTTAGACCACACGTGCCTTTGTGGCCTCACCAAGGTTCACCCGCCTGTCAAAACAAGGCTTACTGTGAGCAGTGAAGAGGTGCCCTTTATATCTGTAGGACTTTTGGGGTTTTAAATTAAGACTGCTCATTCCTTTCTGTCACAATGTCTCAGCTCAGTTCTACTGACCTACCTATTGATCTAACACAGGTGAATACTGCCATTTTCATTATGAGTCCTGAGAGACAGGATCTGTCCCAAGCCATGCAAAAGTATGTCCACAGGACCATAAAAAGTCTTTAGGACCTTTGGCAGAAAAGCTTCAAACCTTCTTTGAAGGTATGACTCAGACGATGCCTCAGTTCCGCCAGAGCAGAGACCCCCTCCACTGAAAGCAATGTCCTATGTGGACTTCCTGGCACAATTTAAATCAGCCTACTTGGATTCTATGGCATCCCTTCTGGAAATTTTGAAGAAAACGCCACCGTTAGTCTGGTGTCCATACAGTATTTAAAACATTGAGTGGGTGGTTCAGATGTTTCTGATGAAAATGACTCTAGGTCCTTCTGGCTCGTCTCTGACCCCCTTGTAATGGAATACCTTTGATCTTGAAGATATTGCAAATCTGTGTTCCACAGAGTGTACGCCTTTTCCCAGGACTGCCGCCCTTCTAGAACAGACTTCACATGTTTTTCCCTAAGGAGGTTTGAAGTCTCCTTTGCTCGGAGTGTCCCTGGCCTTCCTTAGCAGACAAGGTGCTTTGACCCCTGACATTGATCCTAAATTGTTCACCTTCCTATGTAAATTTGTCAAAGACCCATTAAAGGGATTGATCGTTCTGTGAAAGATTGCTAGGACAAGCTCCTGGGTATTTCAGGCTCTTGCGCAATAATCTTCGGCATGGTCTTCCTGGCAAAAGGACCAAGGTCCCCGGTTGATCCTGACATGCTAGCTGGTTGGGCCCAACGAGCAGTCTGTTTTTTGGGCAATGCTAATTGCTCTTTGTCCTCAATATGCCGTCACTCTGTCCTCCGTTGCATCAACCCCAAACTCTGTGAGTTGGCTGTGAATGAGGCTGGTCCTTTGACCGAGGGTCTGCTTTTTTACAACGTTTTTGTGAAGGAGGTGGCGAAATTTGTGGATACTTTCAATTCCCTGGATGTAACACAGGCAGCATCAAAAAAGGTATCTATTTTCTCGGGCTTGTCGAGGCTGGGGCACCTCCACCGGTCGCTCTCAATATCTAGGCTCCTTATTTTGAAGGCAGCAGAAATAACAATTCTTGGGATGGAATGATGCACAGAGGGGAACCTCCTACTGCCCTACTCAAGCACGGGGATGTAGAGGCAGATATCACCATGGGCATATCAGTGGGGCAGTACCTCCTTCCAAGGCAAGTCTTCTCCTTTCTTCCCAAGTATTGTTAGGGGGCAGGATCTGTTGCTTTCTGCACAACTGGACATCCATTACCCGTGATGTGTAGGTTCTCCAGACTGTTCCAAGTTTTCACCTGGAGTTCTACCAGACTCCAGTACAGCAGTTAATTCCTCACCAGCTCCTTTTTAAGTCTCTCTGGAGTTGATTCATAGACCAGGAATTGTCTTCCCTTTTACGGAAACGAGCCGAATGCAGTATGCAATCTTTGTCCCTTAGGGTTTCTCAGCATCGTCTTCCTCGTGGACAAAAAAGGTGGAAGTTTCCTTCTAGTTATCAACTGCAAGGAGTTCAACTCTTTTCTCCTTTTCAAAATGGAAAGGATTCATTTGTTAAGAGTTTTACTGAGACAAGGTGACTACATGGTCCGTTTGGACCTGAAGGATGCCTACCTAACAGTTCCCATCTTTCCGCCACATCGTCATGTCTTGGAGTTTTAATGGTGGAGTCTTGCCTAGGAATTCTTCGCAATGCCATTTCCACTATTGTTAGCCCCTTGGTGCTTCACCAAGCGCCTCAAGCTAGTCGTAGAGAGAGAAAGGGATCCAGTTGTTTGTGTACTTGGATAATATCCTCTTGATATCTCACAATATGAATTTTCTCATATAACAGTTGAGTTTTAAAATCGCCCTCTTGGAATCCCTAGGATGTCATCAACTACAAGAAATCAGATCTTCTCCCAGCTCAACAAATGACATTCCTAGGATTCACCATTGATTCTGTGTCAGCCACCCTGGCCCTCCCAGGCTAGCATGCCTGGTGGGCCTTCTGGCGTTGTTCATCCAAACCATTTTCTCTGGCCAACTCCATTACCATGCTTTGCAGTGTCTGAAGATTGCTCATTTACACAAGGGCATGTCTTATGCTCATCAAGTGGCCTTCACTCCAGAGGTGCAGCATGAACTGCATTGGTGACTCGGCTTCATGGACGGTTGGAGTGGGAAGGCCATTTTTGGTCTCACATTGGACATGGTGGTGGAATCCGACACCTGCTGTTGAGGTTGGGGCACCCGCTGCGGCAACGTTTCAACAGTGGGGGTGCTTTTCCAAAGCTGAACTTTCTTCTCATATCAACTTCCTAGAGCTTCTAGCGGTACCTTTGTGATTCACTCATTTTTGCCCCTGCATGTGCATTGCTGTATTCTCTTGAAAATGGACAGCATGTCTGCAGTCCACGATGCCAACCATTTGGGAAGCAAGCATTCCCGGCTGCTAGCAGCCATAGCAAAATACTTTTGCCATTATTGCCTTCACAGTGTGACCTTAGTCATAGCTATTCACCTTCCAAGCACTCAGAATTCAGTAGTTGACTGGACCTCGCTGCACCTCAGAGATGCCACGAGTGGAGGTTGAATCTGGACCTGTTCTCCAGATTTATGCAGATATGGGGTCGATGCCAGACAGACCTGTTTGCATCCTGTCTGACATTCCAATTACCATTCTTCTATAGTTGGAGACCAGACCCTTTGGCTCTCGTGAAGGATGCCTTCTTGAAGAATTGATGTGGGCTGAATTATGCCTTTTCCCCTCTTCTCCATGTTATTAAGAGTGACCCTTCAGATCTAGCGTCGGGTGCAGAGGTGATTCTGATTCCTTCCCTTTGGAAAGCTCAGAGTTGGTTTCCGACTCTGCTGGAACTCTCTAGTGAGTGTCCTCTCCTACTTCCTTGTTTTACAGTTCTCTTGCTGGATCCCCTCGGGGGCCAACATCACTTAGTCATGATTCAAAAATTGAAACTAGTGGCTTAGAGACTCAGCAAACCCTGGTAAATGCCACACCTTTCCGAACAGACTCTCTACCTCACTGACAAAGCCTGGGCGGATTCCACACACAAAAGCTATTAGGAAGCTTGGAAGCAATGGTCCGGCTAGTGCGTGTAATGGAGTTTGAATCCCGCTTTAGCAGATGTGATTCATATAACCAGTCTTTTGGCTTGTCTTGCCTCAATGGCCTTTCTTACAGTACCATCAGTTCTTACAGATCACCTATTTCTGCAGGTCACCTTCCTGTTTTCAACAAACTGGTGGTGGAATGGCCGCTGGTGTCCAAGCTGCTTGGAGGAGCACATTTTTCCGTTTCTGCACAACCAAAATATTCCTCTCTTTGAGATGTCTCCATTGTCCTCAAATTTCTTCACTTTTGGCCTGAAAACTTTCTTTTATCCAGGAAACAACTCTGTGAAATTAACTCTTTTTGTGCCTCATCTCCTGCAAACGGGTCTCTGATATTTGAGCACTGTATCTCACAGGTTGATCTTATACCCCAAGACGGTTTTATTCCTCATCTCCAAGCGTTCTAAAACTGCAATCCAGCTCTTCCAACGGACAAAAACTCAGTGTAGTTCATTGTCTATGGGAATATAAAAGAGCTACGACTCCCTTACAAAACCCCCCTGATGGTCCGCTACTAATCTCTTGGTTACGGGCCAATGACCCTGTGTCTTGCCCTACTTTTGCACACAAGGTAAAATGGCTTCTTTCTGAAGTGAGTCAACACTTCTATATTTGGCGCTCACTCGGTCCGGGGAGACATGGCTACCAAGCCCTTTGTGGTGGGAGATTGATTGGAAGAAATCATCTGCCAGCAGCTTGGTTGTTGTAGTCTGTGTTTAGAGAATTCTATCATAAGCCACTAATTAATCCTTTTGGTGGTTGATAAACTTTAAACTTGCATAATCTGAAGCCTCTGGTTCTGACATAGAATCGAAAATTCTGAAGAGGAATTGTCAATTCTTCTAAGGACACAGAGGCAAAGATTATCCCACCATTTACTTGTATTATGGAATCCTACTGACTTTGTTAAAGATACTGATATAGTTGTTTATGTTATTTTCAGAAAGATGTAATTTTTACCCACTCACATGTATAGCTGATGTTTAGGTTGTTTTGTTTTCAGTTTCAGATTAAAAGCAAGAATGATGTTGAGAATTTCGGTATCCAGGACAGCGTTTCCTCACTGCAGAAGAGGAAGAGTTAATGCTATTGCTCTGTTTTATACATTGACCGGATTGCTGATTGGATGTTGGGCTATCTCTATAACATGTTTGGTGAACTTGGATCCCTGGGATTTATAGCTTTTGCGCATATCTTTTTTTTCTGTTTATATGGCTATACATGGCTGCTATTTTAAAATAAAGCAAGGAAGAGAATGCATAATCATCGCCCATGTGTCCTTAATAGAATTGAAAAATATTTTTCCACAAATTAATACAATTTACGATAAACACCCTTTTGAAGCAAGTGTGAACACATATAGACACACGCATTCTTTTGTATTTTTTCTGCATGTTTCTTGTTACCATTTTCTTGCAGTTTAGGGGCCATGCTAGTGGGAGTTATTGCTGGGCTCTGTTTTACTTGTTTTGTTCACATTACCCGAATGACAGTATGAACTGGCCGCAGGAAGACTTGAACAGTGAGATTTAGACCAACTAATTTGGAGTCTCTCTTGGAATGATCATTTATATTCCGGGTCACTGGAATTATGTGGCAGAGTTGACTAATTTATGTGTCAAGAAAAGGAGAATTCTGTAGATGTTTTTGTGATAGCAGTACTGCATAATTTTGTAATTTATGCATTGTTTGTCACAAATCTCACCTCATTTGGACCAATCTAACAACCAAAAATAGCAATAAGTAACTGAAAGATGACTAGTCCGCCTTTATGAAGGGCCTTCCACTGCACAGGGAACACCCGCCACCACGTTTTAAATAACTTTTGATTCTTTTGAGCTAGAAACAATCTACAGATAATGGATTATGTGGCAAATGTGACCACAAAAATTATATGGAAAACACAGTAGCCACAAAATAGCTTAATTTCAAAGCTTGTGGAATTGTAACAGCCAAAGTTTTGGTATGTCCTCTGAGTACCACAGTTTATTATTACTTGCCCAGACACATACCATATTTGAAAGATATTTGACAAAGCTTTGCTTACAAGTGCAAAGGACTTAAAAGACAACACTCACCCATGTATGATAAACCTTAATATAAGAAACGGTGGCAGTTTGTAAAATTTGTAAGTGATTGACTGACAAATTAGCTGTCAAGGAGGAGGATTTTAGAAATGTATTTGGGCTCACATACTACTGAAGACAGTATATAGGACACAAATCAAGCTTCCAAGATGGCAATAGTTGATGGCTGGGGTTTGGTCTCCCCTACACTAATTAAGGAGTTTCACTAATCGAGAATAAAGACAGATTTGTTCTTAAGATGGACATGTAGGATGCATTCAATTAACTAAAAAAACTATTTTAACAAATTTAAACAGGGCAGTAGATATGACTCTCACCTCAGGTGTTCTTTAGCAGGTTTTAACATTATTAGAGAATTTAGCTTATCATTTACAAGCCAGCCATGCACAAGTTCCTATTTCACACCTATGAGAGTGCATGGTTTTTATTCGCTTCACTTTTTTGTGCTCCAGCTCTCATATCCCTGCCCCTCCGTGCTCTCTTTGTTGGTCTCATACTGACCTGTTGCTCTTGTTTGAGCTTTTTTTTTCTTTTCAACCAGCCTAGCTCCTTGTTGTTCCCCTGTCACCACTGCTGCACGGCACTGAGTTGCTCCTCCATTTTCCTCCCAACAACTTTCCATTGTTTTTGTTAATTTCTGATTCTTCTTTTGTTTTTTTTGTTTTCTGTCGGGGGCCGAGGATTGCCTTTTATTAGCGAGATCTATTGACTTTATTAATGCTTGTTTCTATTACAGTTAACCATTTTGACAGAGCCTTGAATATTCAATATTTAGTATTCAACAGAGTTGCACTCTCAACCCAGTAGTTGGGGGACATTGCTTTAATTTTTTGTTTTCTACTAAGTTCTTCCTTATACATTTCTTGTGTTCAGTGAAGCACAAAGGGTGCACAAAACATGAAATTAAGTCCACAGGAGTCCTGTGGCAGGGCAATCAGTCAATCAATAATATCAGTGGCGACTAATCAGAAATATAGCAAAAATGTAATGCTGAATGAAAAGCCTACCTTAGTTTCTCACTGTGAGAAATTGGGTTGTTGGTTCAGGGTGGTGTGAGCCCTTTTCAATAAACAGCCACAATTCTTGTCAGGGTGAACTACGAGCATCACTAAATTAACCTGTGCTTAACCCCCTGTGGTAGCCTGGCACAAACGTAGTCAAGCTTAACTTAGAAGCAATGTGTAAACTATTGATGCAGCACTCAAACAGTAATAAAGTGAAAACACAACACTAGAAAAATCCCACACCAATTTAGAAAAATAGAGTAAAATTTGATAAGTGACTTTACACCAAAATGACAAAAATAATCAGTAGAACTTGAGATATGCTATTTCAAAATGTAAGATGCATATAGAGCCTAAAAACACAAAGTGTCTCTTGCACGTATCTAGTCATGCAAGACCAGATGAAAGTCACAAGTTCATCGGCTGTGATGGAGCACAGGCCAAATACAGGAACTGGGTTAGTCCAGTTGAAAATGTTACCACTAAAGTCCAGAGCAATGAATTCCATACATGTTGGAGGAGGCCGCAAGAAACAGTGAGAGCATTGGGGAATGGCTGTCACTGTAGCAAAAAGAGCACGCCGGGTGTCATGGACTGTTGTTCCTGTAGCATGAAGCGTCATGGATGGTCCATGCTGGTGCTTCGTGGGGGCAATCACTGCGGGTTGTCGATGCTGTAGCGTGAAGTCCAGCTCTTGCTTTGCTAGTCCTGACTGGCTGTCCCTGTAGCGCAATGAGTCTAGTTCACCAGAGCTTCACATTGGCGGTCAGCGCAGGTGGCAAGACCTTTGTGTGGACATGCCTGAGAAGAGCCTATAACATCAGGATTTCTCCTTTTCTTTTAGGAGGAGCTCAGCTAATGCCACAGCAAGGGCCCAGTGCAACAGGTCATCTAAGCAGTTTCAGGTAGACCACTCAAGTTTGTTTTATCCATCTAGCTCAAAAGAGGAAGTCAGTAAGCTGACCCGTGGAGTCACTTCCACCAGGGATAAAGGTTGCAAGTCTAGGCCTCTTTTTCAGACAGCAGGGTAGGCTTCAGGAAGTAGGGTAGTCCTCTGGCAGTAGGACAGTCCTTCTGTAATATCCACAGGTCCAGGAGTGTACCAAAGGCAGGGTCCCAATTTTATACCTGGTGCTAGCTTTGAAATGGGAGAAGCTTCTGGAGTTTTCCCCTCGCAGTGGGACCTACCCTAGTCCCAGTCTGTCTGGAGTCGCAATAGCCTAGTGTGAAATTATTTGTGTGTATGCTGAGGCAGTGTTTTTGAAGTGCACATGTGGTAGGGGACCCACCCCCCCTCAAATCAGGATGGCTCATCCTGCCAACAGCCAGACCACCTATTTTGTGGCTGTCTGTGAGGAATACACAAAGTCCAGCTGCCAACTACACGTAGTCATGTGACCCAGGAACAGGCTGCAGGCATGGTTAGGGCAAGAAGGTGGCATTTTCTGAATTATGACTTAACATCCGACTTTACCATTGAAGAGGGTTTTAAATACCAATTCCTCAGACACCAAACATGGTATTCCCACTTGCTACCAATTGAAAGTTATCACTCATTAAATGTAATAAGGTAACCCAGTGTTATCCTATGGGAGAGGTAGGCCTTGCAGCAATGAAAAACAAACTTGACAGATTTTCACTACCAGGACATGCGAAACTTAAATGTACACATCCAACCTTTCAAATACAATGTGTATAGTGCAGTATAAATTAACCAAAGGATTCACAGAGGGCACTGATAACCAGAACTGAGTGACCAGGTGTTAAAATGGAGGTGAGCATCATGGATCTGGAAAATAGCAGAAAATGGATCAGTATCTCTGTATTATCAATTATCATAATAACTATATATTATGGTTTTCTAATACTGTAGAACAGCGGTTCCAAACCTGTGGTCCACATGTGGTTCCCAACCTGTGGTCCACGGACACATTCCCAGGGGGTCCGAAAGCCTGGGCTGCCAGGAAGACACTTCTCCAGCTGAGGCTTCATCAGAAACATGCTACTTCATTTCTGCAGCAGCTTTAAAAGGACTGCAAAGTTCCTAGTACATCCAGCAGATTTCTTGGCAAAAATAAGTGTCAGGATAACTCTGGTGATTAATGTACCTGCTGGAGAGAGATGGGAGTTTTGTCTACTGGCAGTTTTGACTCATCTAAGGTAGTGCAGATGGTTAATATGCTTGCTGCAAAGAACGTGGATCATGCAAAGAAAAGTATTTTATGTGCATAACACTGTGGGTTACTGCTTATGTCACACACATTCTTTTGTAACTGTGCAGCTCATAAGTTACAATTGTAATCTAGCACAGTGAGCTATGAATGCTACTGAAGAACTGCATGGAACAAATTAGAAACTTATGTTTCTTTCCCATTCTTTCATTTTCCTTATGCTTGTAAAAAAAGCTTTGCTTGTGTAGAAATACATTATTATTAAAGTCAACGCTAGCCACTGTGTTATGTTCTGAATTCTGTGTTTGTGCTTCTCCAGACCAAGCACTCTTAGAAAATGCCTACCAGTATGGATGGCGTGAATCCTACACCTCGTAGTCTCCTGTAAAGTGCTCCAACACCCTACACTGGTATGAGAGGTGCTATAAAACAAACAAAATACCTGTGAGAGGCTATGGAGATATGAGAGGCCCGTATGGTTTTACGTCCTTTCCCTACCACATATTATATGAAAAAGCTTTTTCAGATCTTATGCACCTAAAAAATAAAAATTGTTTGGGAAATGTAGAATCTGAGCTGAGAACTCAGCTTTCCTAAACAAAACCAAACATTGAAAAGTTAGTTGCCGAGATTCAGCACCAACCTTCCCTTTAAAATTGATCAGTTTTTCCATATTTTTTCAATATAAAATAATTAAATCATTAGTAATTAGAATATTTGTTTGGTGTGTACGTGTTTGTGTATTTTTTGAGAATTACTTTTGTAATGTTTGAAATTTAAATCGTACAAATTGCTTGGGAATCTCCATCTTCCAGTAGTGATTCAATGAGGGTCCTCAGGAGTCAAAAGGCGGTGAACCACTGCTGTCAGTGAGATGATACTAACACCTGAGTCCTCTGGTTGAGCGCTTTGTGAAAGTCAGCAGAGCCCAGACCACTAGTGGACGACATTCACATCACCATTAAGAGTTTTTTTTTATCTTTTATATGCCATGTTTTTCAAACGGAAACATGTTGATTGAAAGTAATGCTGTACCTACATTTACTTCTGGGCTTCCTGCTTATATGATGTAATTCATGTTAAATAATGCACAGATCTGATATTGTCCCAGGGAATTCAGGACTTTGAAAACACTGCCCTCTGTAAAATAATAATAACCAAACATGTAAAATATGTGGCTAACTGGGCATTATGATGCTTTTGCAAGTAGCTAAAGGAGTTTGTGACCTTATACTGTGAAGTGACGTTGAAAGCTGCATTTCCTTTTAAGGTGCTAGAACGCCCAGGTCCGTTACAATACAGTTGTAATAGAACAATCCCCAACCTTTCACAGCGCTCGCATGCTCATATCCACCAGTGATGTATTGTCAGAAATGTGCCATACTTCACGTTTCTGACATTAAACAGATTTAGAAACCTAGAGTAATGCTAATAATTTCTGTTTTGTTTCCACAGGTCTTTTTGGTGAAAACGTCTATCTGGTGTTGCTGGCCATAGCTTTCCGAATAATTAATTGTTTTTTAGTGCAAACAAGTTTTGTTCCAGATGAATATTGGCAGTCGCTAGAAGTTGCACATCACATGGTGTTTGAATATCCTTTGACTTTGAAACCATCATAAGCAGTTGTATGACTTTGTGTTAACCATGGCATAACTGGTGCAATTGTGTGCTTGACCTGGAAGCTGTTCAGTCATTTCTTAAACCCCTAATTGTGTTAATCTATGCAAGAGAGGTGTCATTTTACTTGGTGAATTGTTGTAAGGGTACTCTGTATACTTTGTCATTTTTTGTATGACCTGCATTAGCGAGTGCGGAGTGGAATCTGGGCGATATTAAGATGGCTACAAAGAGTTACTAAAGTGATGCGTGTCGGACACTACGATGCAACAGCCACGCAACTCAACAAAGCAATTTATGAGTTATGTCAAATAACCTACTAAGGACAGGAGTGTTCATATGGGAGGCACATTCATCAGAAAGAAGGTACAATTTGTTATGCTTTAGTTGAAGATGGTCTTGAGTAATAGGTGGCACTCGGTGTTTCTGTTTCCTGGCTTTTGTGAACATTTTTGTGGAAGCATCACATTGGAGCTTGTTGTATTTCACAGAATGCTTACATTTTAGCAGATTATAGGCTTTCCAAAGTACCTTTTTGTCGAAATATAAAAAAAAAATAACGTTGAGAATTTGCAGCAAATTTAGGTTTTTAATGAAAATATTGTCTGACTGGTTTGTAGTTTGGGTGCTTCTAGGTTTCCTATCTAGCACGCATCCATCCAGGTAAAGTAGCATTTTTGTTGGACCCATCCGATAACTCTGCTCAAAACTTAAAAAGCCAGGTCTTGAGTTTCTACTTGAACCCTATGCATTTTGATAATCCTCTTCTCTCCAGTGGAAGGGTGTTCCATGCTGTCGCCACCTGAAAGGCAAGAACTGTGCCACCTTGATAGGGCTTCATATTCTTCTATACCTTTAGGACAAATGCTGGGGGAAAACGCCAAAGACCTAGGTGATGGAAACCAAAAGAACATTTGCCAAATGAAGAGAGGACCTTTGCCATAAAGAGATTTAAATTGATACAAAGACAGGGCAGAGATGGAGAAAGTAGCACTGTCCAAGATCATAATCTTATCTAGGTTCCTCTCTCTGTTTGTGAGTGTGTCCACTGTCGTTCCGAGGTGATTCTTCAAAATGCTGAACTCTCAGCTGTTAGATTTAATCTGGCTGGAGGCAGACACAGGATTGCGCGGTCAGTAAACTCCAGTTGCCAACTGCAGAGGGAGGCCTCAATCTCTCAATGTGCCTGTTTCAGAAAACTATTTAAATGCAACCCCACTGCAGTAGGTCTCCCGATGGTGCGGTCATTGTGGGTGGGGGTAGGGGGCCTTGCTCTAGTCCCATCCCAGCTGCTCTAGTGTTTTTTTTTTTTTTTATTGTTTATTTATGCGTAGAAAAGAACATATATAACTATGCACTACATTATAGCAGATTACATTTAGGGGGAAATTACAGTTAGCCGACCGGCCAATGGCAGTACCAGTTTGAGACCCCAACCCGAGTCCACACATTGTGCTCTGACCTAGTAAGCATAGAGAAATAAAGCTGTTCTAGTCTTTAGCAGTGAAAAACAGATGCCCTTGCAGTCCCTGCTTCTGACAGAGGCTCAACACTGCTGGAAGAGTTGCTTGCCCCATACCGGGATAATGAGGGCCTACACACCTGTCTTTCCATTACATTAGTAAGCTGAATTCAAGCACTAGGGCGCGTGTGCCGTTCTGGCAGGAGGCGGACCTTGACATACTGAGTGTGTTATTTGAGGGTCATCAGTTGAGGTCATCAAGGAGGTAAGTGAACCTGAGGGCTAACAGTGCGACAGTGTTCAATATTCAGAGCTGTAAAGCGTGACAACGCACACAGCCTTACTGGAAGTACTAGCACATGGGAAGGGTAGGAAGGCCATGACTATGTTGTACAGAGCAATCTCAATCTGAACAAAGGTCAGCCTGACACAATCTGAGAGAGAAATGAAAGGCAGATGCGCAGGTGCCATTCACAGATGGGGAGTGAGGCTAGAATTCTGCAGTATCCTACAGTTGTCTCCAGGAATGCAAAATGTAAATTATTACAAAACAGACTCCTTCACAGGGCACACTTAACGCCATATATTTGCACAGAATCTTTGTGGCAGTGAGAGACACTTGCTGTAGGTGTGGCACTGGGAATTCCGATCCTCTTGGCATTGCACCACTCTGAATTCCCTTTAGTAGGAAGTAGCAGAAATACTCTCGGAGGTCACAGGGAGGACTGGGCTCCTACACTTCAAGGGATGCATATTGGGTCTTAGCTAACTCAAGACCGCTAAAATAACGAACAGGTTTGCACACCTGAGCTTTCTTTTTGTGTTGCAACAGACAACCGTGACCTGGAAACCCTCCATCCTGCCCAAACAGAGAGCGGCTGACAGAAATGGTAAATTGGAAGGCAACTTACTGACTGCAAAGCAGCATAATTTCCTTAGGCCCCCAGAATGCCTGTGATGTAATACGGGGGGCCCCTCCGGTCTGTGTGACTCTGAAGTAGGAGTGGTCGACACACCGGATGGTAGTTGTGCTTCCTTGGCTACGCTCTCATATGAGTGAGTAACCTCTGCCTCCTCCCATTTTTGGAAGGTAGAAGAATGTCATAAGGTGGGAACCATGTGTTAAGATGTTAATGTGTCGTGTAAAGTTCCTCTGAGTCATGGAAATGGCAGATGAAGGAGGGGAGATGTCCTTGTGCATGGGAGTTATTAGTTTATTGTGATGGATGGCTATGAGTTACGTAATGAGGAGACAATTCAAAAGATAATCGACCATCCCCAATGTTATGTTATTATCTGTACAAGTGAAAAAAAAGAATTTACAAAAATAAACTGATACAAAGGTATTTAAACAACACAAATGGACTGACCGTCCATGCACAGCCTGCTGATGGCAACAAATAGAGGCGCGCGTAGGCAGTTGAGTAGGAAACAGGTTCCTGCATTCTCCAAGATACACTGCATTGTCCTAATCTGTTTGTGCACCAACTAGTGTTTGGAGAATCAGGTCATGGTCTTGCCCAGAAGGAAGGGCGATAGTTTTCTTAAAACGTTACGTTAAAAAAAGAAACAGGAGGAAAAGACTTTTGACGCCTGTGCTTTGAATGATGATTCATCATTGTACACGAGTCCCAAGTTTTTCACTGTGTTAGTAGGTGGGGATAGTGGCCCATAGCCTGCGGCCACCAACCTGTAGACAAGATTGAGGCTGGGACACCGTGTATAATGAACTCTGTTTTATCTGAATTTAATTTGAGACAATTACTAGACATCCAGCCTGCAGCAGCCCTGAGACCCACATGGAAGATTGTCTGCAGTATTGTTCCCATCAAGCCTACGAATCCGCTGAGTATCCTCAGTGGAACATATGAAAGACAAATGGTAGAAACACCTAAGTCCAGTAAAGGCAGACGCATAAAAATTAAATATCATAACGATCAATATATAACTCTATTGTATGCCACGAAATACTTGGTGAGCCGATGACCTAAATGAAGGCATAATGTCTCTCTTGCTACGAACAGTTAGAAGGGAGTGGATCCGTTACAGTGCCTTCCTTTGACTCCAAACTCTTGCAGCCTCTACATAAGTGTGGTGTGATGCATAGTGCCAAAGGCTGCAGAGAGTTCAGAGAGACGGAACTCACCCACATCTCTCTGAAATGGAAGTAATCGAAGTTAATTCTGCACAACTAAAGGAGTGACTTCTGTTCATCGCTCCCCCAAAACCCTGCATGAAATGGGATGAGCAGTGAGTTATCTGCAATAAAATTGGGAGATCTGAGCAATCCCCTCCGCAAACAACCCTAATCTCACAAGCAATCCCCAAAACACTGATACAAATCTCACTCCGAATTCTAATCTAAACAAAAATCCCTTTAAAATGTACAATATAAAAAACAAAAACACAAGGAGCAATAAAAATGGTCAGGATGCATACAGTCCTGCAAACAGTCGAACTATATATTCCCCTGCAGCGTTGCACATGCTCTTACATCCCTTATTAAGCTACCTCCAAAATGGCTCTAGCGAATTGGGGTGGCTTCTAAACAGCTATAAAATGAATGAAATACTTATGCACCCCAATCCCACAAGCACTACTCTAGTACTCTTAAAAATCTCTCTCAGAAACATTCTCTAAGCAAAAACAAAACACTAGAATTAGGATACATACGGAGTATTAACTGGGACCAGTGTAGAGATGCTTTTTTTGCATTTCGTTTTGTTTTTTTATGTAATCTCAGAGGTGCTTCATACCACACAAGCACTATAATTATCTGGAGTTATGGCTGTTTCCAGTTTTGTGATAATGTATGTTATTCTCACGAAGAGTTGTAGGGCAAGACAAGCATTAGCATTCAAGTATAGTTTTTCAAGCGGGGGTGCGAGGGGTGCACACAATTGCTGCTGGAAGCAGGAAATGTGAATGTGATGCTAGAGTAGATGCTGAAATACGTAGCTTCATATTGTTGAAATTATATTTTAATCTGCCCTTCTTTTTTCTTGATTGAATGGTCCTGGCTACTTGGAATATTAAATTGTATTCAAAGTTATAACATTTACTTTAATATTGTCTGTGTGGTTATGCTTTACGATGCCAAAGATGTTTTTGATCATTACTTAATAGGGCTTTGGTGTGCTCTTTAATTAAAGAAATGAATATATAAAAGCAATCTTGCTTTATTCGTGCAACATATTTTTAATAGATTATGTTGCCCTATCAGTTATTCTGATACCTAATTCCCTATTTCATTGCACAATGGACAGATATAATGCTTGCTCTTGTCCTGAGGTTTATTGGTGTGATTACTAAGATGTATCTCTTCACCCGAATTGTATTCACTGGTGTGGATAGTCTCTTTGCACTATTGAGGTAGCTTAGTGCTCTGACACAGATGCCCTGATGAAAAACAGTCTTAATCTGTTTTATATTCTTCACTGAAAAGAAAGTGCTAACATCTCAAGGATCAGCAAAATGCGCGGTTGATAGGGAAATATGAGTTACTGCCCTGGCTACATCGTTTTGTTGCAACACTTACAGTTTCTGTAGTATTTATTCAGTAGTTAGCTCTAGTAGAGCAATTAGGTAATTTCTTTGATGAACGTAGCAATGGTATCCTTCCATGCTGTACAAACACCCAAAGAGATATTTTGGCAAATGTGGGGTAAAACAAATAATCTCATAGTTTGAAGAGGCCCTGATGAAATTCACATACATACTTATTGTTAACATACTATCAAATACCACTCACAGTGATCAACTGTGTCTTATCTCAAAATGTGAGCACCTAAGAAGGAAATGGTTATATATAAATTCCCTGATTTTTATAATATTTCTAGGGTGGCAGTTATGAGCATCCGTGTTTTTGTCTTTAAGTCTGCCAGTGTTCTGTATTCCACTTTGGAATTAAGCTATGATCATACTCTAGATTGTATGTGTGAATATGTTCAGAGTTAGTCATCTGAGCTTTCTGCTTGCCTAATGCTTGGTCATTGCAGTATGGACCAGAAAAACCATATCAGAAAGGAGCGTTGTCACTTTAAAAGAATTAGAAGCCGAGTGTTTTTTAGGTTATGCTCTCTAAATGTTTACTAGGTTAGAAATCCATATTTCTGTAAGAGTCATAAGTATTTTATACTTTCTTTGTTGCTTCTAGTGTAACATATGTGAATCCGATTATAGGCATTTTAGCTCTTTCAAATTCATATTATTTGACAGCCAAATATTGTTGTGTTGGTTCCTAAGGCCCCTCCTCTCTCACCTTTTTAGTTTCTATTGCCCTTTGGTAAACCATTTTCTATTTTGATTATCCAGTAGATTTGTTCGAGTGCTCCAAAATGTCTTTGGCCAGGTTCATCTTGTTATAATGGATTTAAACATCCTCTCTATGGAAATTTCCTTTGCTCTGTTGAGTGTGCTGTTACATGCTTGATGGAATGATGACTATTTTTTAAAATTCGATTCTCCCATTTGAATTTTATGCATTTTCTTTTTATATACTGTGTTGACATGTAAAACGAATCGCCTGTAATACAAAGAAGCAGGATCAGTGGATTATGCTTAACAGTATACATACACTACAAAGTGGATGATTTTATGTGAATGGCTTTATAGTAATGATCAAAGTGTAAAAGAATCAGAACTCCTTTTTGTATAATTTATAGTTAGTGTCAAACCAGGCTAGGGTCTTATCTATCTTTAATTACTTCGTATAGGACCTTGCTGTTACGGTTTGAATACTGTTTTGAGAATATTTATTGAAGAACTGGCAAAGACAATTTTTTTTTAATTTTCACTATTTTCTCCAGTGTGAAAGCTGATGCGTTTTCTGTCAATTAGAGTAAAACATGAATCTGAATTTAACCAAGAGGATACTGTTATTTTTTTTCACATGGAACTGTAGAAAATTGACCTAAATGGTGTGTGTACTCCAAACTGGTATATCGGCTGTAAAATCGAACTCTTTTAGCATGTTACATACTTTGAGAACTCTCTCCTTAACAATCTTAATTATGGTTACTTAACCTGGGAATGGATTGAAGGATTACGAGGTTACTCTTACCCATTGTTCTTTGCAAGCATCTATAAAGCTCTACAGCTGCTGAACAAGGATAATGCCCAGCTTCTGGTGAGTAGTTTGATCCGGGGGCCTCTCTAAAACTAAAGCTCTAAAGGCATGTTAACGTAGGCTGATGTAAAACCCGTGGCCTTTGGTTACTTAGATCACATTTATCACTACCCATGCTTGAAAATAAGTAAAAAGCTCAGCTAATAATCTAATTTGTGTTACAATGTACCTTTACTCAATAGATCACACGTGGCAATCCTCAAAAAGCTTCACTGATAAATTGGAGCATAGGGTCAGATGTAGCGAGCCGTTTTGCATGTCGCAAACTGCAAAAATCGCAGTTTGCGGCATGCAAACGGCCGAACGCGATGCACATTCACAAATTGCGAGTCGGTACCGACTCGCAATTTGTGAATGCGACTCGCAATTAGGAAGGGGTGTTCCCTTCCTATTTGCGACTCGCATCGCAATTCAGACTTGCTTTGTGACCGCGAATGCGGTTGTAAAGCAACTCGCAGTTACCACCAGTGTCACAGAGTGCCACACAGTGGTAACTCATTCGCAAAAGGGAAGGGGTCCCTATGGGACCCCTTCCCCTTTGTGAATGTCGAGAAGAACGAGTTACTTACCTTCGGTAACGACTTTTCTGGTGGATACATTAGCTACCTGTGGATTCCTCACCTCATGAATACTCCCATGGCGCCAGCATTCTACGGAAATCTTCTTACTAGTCTCTGCACGTCGACGAGGACGTCACTGTCTCGCACGCGACGCCGTCTGACGTCATACAGGCAATAAGAGGTCCTCGACGACGTGCGGACGTCAGTACCAATCATTTTTTACGTGCATGAGAACAACCAGGCAATGCAATGAAAGAACAAAGCAACATCCATTATATTGTAAAAATACACCACATTGTATGAATAACTGTAAATCTTTTTTATGTACATATATATATATATATATATATATAAAACTCTTTCTTTTTAAAAATATATACACACACCAAGTATATACATAAAGATATATACACCTATACCCATATATATATATATAAATATATTATATATATACACATCTATTGCACCCTCAAAGATCAAGAGGAGCGCACTCAAGGATTACTTGGCAAGACCATAAAGGCAACGGGGAGGCGGGTGGGACCGTGAGGAATCCACAGGTAGCTAATGTATCCACCAGAAAAGTCGTTACCGAAGGTAAGTAACTCGTTCTTCTGATGGATACAACTACCTGTGGATTCCTCACCTCATGAATAGAGTCCCAAAGCAGTACCACGCCCGGCGGTGGGTGCCTAAATGGTCAAACCAAGAAATCCTGCAGCACTGACCGTGCAAAATGGCCGTCCCTTCTAACCTCAGAATCTAAACAGTAATGTTTTGCAAAAGTGTGAAGGGACGACCAAGTTGCGGCCTTGCAGATGTCGACCACAGGAACACCTCTGGCTAAGGCCGAAGTGGCCGACTTAGCTCTGGTGGAATGAGCTCTAATGCCCTCAGGAGGATCCTTCTTTGCCAAAGAGTAACATATTTTAATGCAAAGAACAACCCACCTGGATAGTGTTCTCTTGTGGACTGCCTTTCCTCTCCTCTTGCCCACGTATCCAATAAACAGCTGATCCTCCAGCCTGAAATCCTTTGTTCTATTGATAAAGAAGCTCAACGCTCTCTTTGGATCCAGACGGTGCAGTCTTTCTTCCTCTTTGGAAGGATGAGGCGGAGGATAGAACGTGGACAAAGTAATTGCCTGAGCCAAATGGAAGGGTGAAACAACCTTCGGGAGGAAAGCAGCCTTGGTCCTCAACACCACCTTATCCCCATAAAAAGTTGTATAAGGGGGTTTTACTGATAAGGCCTGCAACTCACTCACTCTCCTTGCTGATGTTATAGCTATCAGGAAGACTGTTTTTAAAAACAAATACCTTAAGGGGCAAGAATGCATAGGTTCAAAAGGGGACCCCATAAGGAAAGTCAGGACTAAGGACAAATCCCATTGCGGCATAACGAATGGCTTTGGAGGATATTGATTTAGAAGACCTTTCAAGAATCTGATAACAATAGGGGATTTAAATAAAGATGGTTGGTCTGGAAGACATATGAAGGCTGACAAGGCCGATAAATAACCTTTAATGGTAGCCACTGCACAACCTTTCTGCGCCAGAGATAGAGCAAAAGACAAAACGTCCGATAGATGAGCTTGTAAAGGATCAATCTGCCTCTCTCCACACCACGCAACAAATTTAGACCACCTATTAGCGTAGATAGATTTAGTGGAGTGTCGCCTGGCCGCTAATATAACATCCACTACCTCAGGCGGGAGAGAGAAGGAACTCAGGTTGCCCCGTTCAATCTCCAGGCATGTAGGTGCAGACTCTGGAGGTTGGGGTGTAGAACCTGCCCCTGCGACTGCGAGAGGAGGTCTGCCCTGAAAGGGAGACGGAGCGGCGGGCACGTTGAGAGTTGGAGAAGGTCGGAGTACCACACCCTCCTTGGCCAATCCGGAGCTATTACGATTACTAGAGCCCGGTCTTGGCGAATCTTCCTCAATACTCGAGGAATCAAGGGTATGGGAGGAAACGCGTAAAGCAACTGGCCGCACCAGGTCATTTGAAACGCGTCCCCCAATGCTTCCTGCATCGGATACTGAAGGCTGCAGAACAACGGACAATGCGCGTTCTCTCGAGTGGCGAACAGATCTACCCGAGGAAACCCCCACTTCTGGAAGATTAAACGGACTTGATCTGGATGGAGACGCCACTCGTGGTCTGCCGAGAAGTGGCGACTGAGACTGTCCGCACGCACGTTCAAGACTCCGGCCAGATGGTTTGCTATCAAGCAAATCCGATGGTCCTTTGCCCAGGACCATAGTCGAAGAGCTTCTCTGCAGAGAAGGTACGACCCCACTCCTCCTTGCTTGTTTATGTACCACATCGTGGTAGTATTGTCCGTTAGGACCTGTACCGACTGACCACGAAGGGAAGGGAGGAAGGCCTTGAGAGCCAGACGTACAGCCCGTAACTCTAACAGATTGATGTGAAAAATCTGTTCCTCTGGAGACCAAAGACCTTTGATCTCCAGATCCCCCAGATGAGCTCCCCACCCTAGAGTGGAAGCATCCGTTATGACTGTGGCCACTGGTGGCGACTGCTGGAACGGTTTTCCTTGTGAAAGATTGTTGCTTGCAATCCACCACTTCAAATCCACAGCAGCATCTCTGGAGATCTTGACAGTACCCTCTAGATCCCCTCTGTGTTGAGACCACTGCCTTCGGAGGCACCACTGAAGAGCCCTCATGTGCCAGCGAGCATGCGTGACCAACAGAATGCAGGAGGCAAAAAGACCGAGCAGACGAAGAACCTTGAGGACTGGAACTACCGCTCCGTTTCGAAACATTGGAACCAAATCCTGAATATCTTGAATCCGCTGAGGCGGAGGAAAGGCCCGACCCAATGTCGTATCCAGTACTGCCCCTATGAACAGGAGGCGCTGAGAGGGCTCCAGGTGAGATTTGGGCTCGTTCACCGAAAAGCCCAGGTCGAACAACAACTGGGTTGTTGACTGCAGATGACGCAACACAAGCTCCGGGGACTTGGCTTTGATCAACCAATCGTCCAAGTAAGGGAATACTGCTATCCCCTTCCTTCTGAGCTCTGCCGCAACCACCGACATCACCTTCGTGAAGACTCGAGGTGCTGAAGTAAGACCAAACGGAAGGACCGCAAACTGGTAGTGTTGCGATCCCACCACAAACCGGAGATACTTCCTGTGTGACTTGAGTATCGGGATATGAAAGTAAGCATCCTGCAAGTCGACAGACACCATCCAGTCTTCCATGTTCAACGCCAAAAGCACCTGTGCTAGGGTCAGCATCTTGAACTTTTCCTGCTTGAGGAACCAATTCAAGATCCTCAGGTCCAGAATTGGTCTCAAACGACCATCCTTCTTGGGAATTAGGAAATACCTTGAGTAAACTCCTTGACCCCTTTCCTGCTCCGGGACCAACTCCACCGCGCCCTTTAAAAGGAGGACTTCCACCTCCTGTTCTAGCAACAGGAGGTGTTCTTGTGAACAATACGAAGGGCGGGGCGGGATGAGGGGCGGAAACTCCCGAAAGGGAAGGGTGTAGCCTTTTCCCACAACACTGAGAACCCAAGTGTCCGACGTAACAGTCTCCCATTTGGTGAGAAAATGCTGTAATCTTCCCCCTACAGGAGAGGAGTGAGTGGGAAATGGTGGAAGCCTAAGGCTGCTTCCCCTGCTGCACCCCGCCAGAGGATGAGGAAGAGGCAGAGTGCTGCTGAGAGGCTCCCCTGGTGCGGACCCTACCCCTCCCCCTAAAAGATCTATAGGGGTGGGAAGAGGCAGGTTGCTGATATCTTCCCCGAAAGGAAGAGGAGGAAGAGCCACGCCCAAATCCACGAAACCTCCTGAAGAATCTGGAAGAGGCCGTGGAAGAAGGAGCTTGGAGTCCCAACGACTTAGCCGTGGCCCTGCTCTCCTTAAAACGTTCCAAGGCCGAATCAGCCTTAGCCCCAAACAGTTTGTCCCCATCAAACGGGAGATCCAACAATGTGGACTGTACATCTGCCGAAAAGCCCGAGTTACGTAGCCAGGCCTGTCTCCTTTCCACCACAGTTGTGCCCATTGCTCTGGCTACCGAGTCGGTGGTATCCAGTCCCGTCTGGATAATTTGGGTCGCAGCAGCCTGGGCATCAGAGACAAGATCCAAAAGACCCTGGGGAAGCTCTGTAAACGAAGAGGAGATGTCATCCATCAGAGCATGAATATACCTCCCCAGGATACAGGTCGCATTAGTGGCTTTTAACGCCAGACTGCAGGACGAAAAAATCTTCTTCGACTGCGCCTCTAGCTTTTTTGAGTCTCTGTCCCCAGGCACCGTCGGGAAAGAACCAGGCGCTGATTTGGACGAACAGGAGGCCTGCACAACCAAGCTCTCCGGCGTAGGGTGCCTAGATAGGAAACCAGGATCAGTTGGAGCCGTCCGATACCTCCTGGCCACGGCTCTGTGAACTGCTGGGGAAGATGCCGGCTTCTTCCACACCTCTAAAACCGGATCCAGCAGAGCGTCATTAAAAGGTAATAGAGGCTCCGCCGCGGCTGAGGCCGGATGCAACACCTCTGTCAAAAGGTTTTGTTTCGCCTCCACCACCGGCAAAGGCAGGTCCAAAAAACTAGCTGCCTTCCGTACCACTGTATGAAAGGAAGCAGCTTCCTCGGTATATTCCCCCGGGGACGAAAGGTCCCACTCAGGGGAAGTGTCCAGCCCACTGGCCGACTCCAGTCCACGCAGCCCATCACCCGAGTCCTCTAGCTCTCCTTCCTCTAGGGCTCGTTGGTACTCCTGCTCCTCTAGTACCCGGAGAGCACGCCTCCTTGAATGCAGTCGTTGCTCAATCCGCGGAGTCGACAACACCTCCGCCGAAGTCGGAGATCGGCGCCGATCTTCCGAAGCCACCGACGCCGCATCCGGCGCCACAGGTAACTTCGGCGCCGACTGAAGAGCAGATGAAACGGATGGACCCACCGGAGTCACAGGCCGAAATCTCGACGTCGACGGGATGGAAATCCCTGGGGCCAATCCCTCCGAAGCCATCGGAGCGGCCACCGGCGCCGACACTGGCGCCGAGCCCACGTTCCCAAACGGGAGAAAGGGCATAAAGGGTGCCGGCCGAAGAGGCGCAGGATCACCCAAAGAAAAGGCCAAAGGCCCAGCCGGAGCACCCCCTGGAGCCATCTGTTGGAAGATGGCATACATCGCATTCAAGAATGCGGAACTATCGGCTCCAGGGGTGGGAAAAGCCGGATACTGGGGTGCCTGACTCGGAGGCGACCCCGACGCCGGCCTCGGCGTCTGCGCCGGAGAAAACACCTGAGGCTCCAATACCTCAATCACCGACGCCTGTCCAGGCGAAGTTGGAGACGTCGGAGAGAGCAACGGCGTCGAAGGATGCGGCGTCACCGTGGGGCTGACCTCCCATGTCCTCCGGCGCCGATCCGGAGACCTGGAACGAGCCTCCCTTGAATGACGCCGAGATTCTCTACGGCGCCGGGAGTCTCGATGACGCCGATGTCTTGGAGAAGACTTTTTCTTGTGATGCTTCTCCTTTGACTTGGCCATAAACAGCTTCGCCTCGCGTTCTTTAATGGCCTTCGGATTCATGTGCTGACACGAATCACAAGTCGAGACGTCGTGGTCGGAGCTCAAACACCAAAGGCAATCGGAATGAGGATCCGTCACCGACATCTTGCCTCCACACTCACGACAAGGCTTAAATCCAGACTTTCTCTGCGACATTATTTCCACAGAGAAGGAGTACGCAGCAAGATATACACTGTAACCGCAAGAGTAACAGTTGCTCCCTCGAAGATAACCGTTTCGAATGCACGGAAAAAAGGGAACTGACGTCCGCACGTCGTCGAGGACCTCTTATTGCCTGTATGACGTCAGACGGCGTCGCGTGCGAGACAGTGACGTCCTCGTCGACGTGCAGAGACTAGTAAGAAGATTTCCGTAGAATGCTGGCGCCATGGGAGTATTCATGAGGTGAGGAATCCACAGGTAGTTGTATCCATCAGAAAAATATTTTTTCAGAGCAGGCAGTGGTCCTATGGACCACTGCCGTCTCTGAAAAAGGAAACCAAATGGTTTTGGTATCGTTTTCATTTTGCAACTCATTTTCCTTTAAGGTAAACTGGCTGCAAAATGAAAAAAAAAAAAAATGCTTTATTTAAAAAGCAGTCACAGACATGGAGGTCTGCTGACTGCAGCAGGCCACCATCCCTGTGAGTGCAGGGACTCGCTATAGGGTCACAAAATGCGACCCACCTCATGAATATTGATGAGGTGGGTCTTTGCGACCCCATATCGAGTCGCAGAAAGTGTCTGAGACGCCATTCTGCATCCGTTTTTGCGACTTGCAAATTGCGAGTCGGTTAGACTCGCAATTTGCAAGTCGCAAAAACTGATTTTGCTACATCTGGCCCTAAGTGTGTTATCACCAATCCCATCACATAACAGTTTGTAAAACTTCATTGTTACTTGTGAAGTGAGTTTTCCTAATAGTTTGTGTTGCTTGTTTTACAATTTTTTTTACAGTATTTGCTAGGCTCCAAGAACATATTTTTAAGTGTACGTCTTTAAAAAAAGGTGGCATTTTGCATTCTTTTCGGCTCATTAATACACTTGAAGAAAGACAGTTGTCTTGCCCTAAGTGAAACAAACTCTGTGATTTTTATGAAAATGTTACGTACTTGTTTGTGGTAAATCCGTACAACGGCATTAAACACAACCTGTCTATTTTTCATGTGTAGATTTGGATACCTCGACTGGTACAAGCTAGTCTTTCAGCTGTAGCAGATGTAAAGATGTACTCACTACTAAAGCAACTAGAAAATGCAGAAGTGGCAAAGTGGGTGGTAAGTGTGTCACTGAGCCCTGTCTGGGGGGCATATACCATACCTTTTGGACAAACAAAACATTATTGGAAAAATACATATATTGTCGCCTCAGAAAAGAAGTTTGAGTTTCTAATTAATTACTTAATGCTTCCTAACATTCCCTACAGTTGTACCCGTTGTTTTCCTCTATGTGCTGTAGGCACTACGATTCTGTATTCAAAGGTGCACTTTTGACCACAAACTAAATGTTGCTGCCTTCTCTTTGGATGAATGCTCAGTTTTACAATGTTATGCTCGAGCTAAGTATTCAGATTCAGAGTCCTCATTCAATTTTCAGGAAAACCATGGTGTGGGATGCTGACACTGTCTTGGACTGCAAAATGCCTTAATTATAATTTCAAAATATGTTTAGAACAAATGCCATCTGAACGCCATCTGGCAGGTGACTTCATTGCCCACACTGCCCTGCAAACTGGGAGCTGAGTGGAGTCGAGCAAAGGCTCACAACACTATTGAGAGCCTACCCTCATCCCAGTGCGCAGGACTTGCCCGGGCGATAGAGCAGGCTCATGTGCGGCCAGAAGAGGATGGGCTGGGCCACCACTCTTGGCCCCAAGTCCTGTATCCTTTGTCCTTTTATCATCCAGGTATCCCTCCTTTTCCCTTTTAAACTACTATTCATTCGCGTTATTTTTTAACTCTCCTGGAAGTCTTGCGTTGGGGCACTTTTCTGGTTACAGAGTAAGGTCTGTGCAATTCTAGTGGGTCTGGACGGCATTTGTTCTAATTGATGGTTTGTGCCCTCTCATTGGTATCTCATGTTATTGTTTCAGGTGTCTGTTCGTTTTTCCCTGCCCCTTATCCTTCCTTTCCTTTTTTTTATCCTACATATTGATTTTTATCCCTATTTTTTTTCAATTGTTACATCAAGAATTCACTTGCATACTTTATAGTGTTATTGTTTAGGGGATAGAAGTTCCCGGATTTATCCAGCATGGGGAAGAAAAAGGTAGATGAGGTCGAGCATGGGCCTCATAAGGTCAAAAAACATCTGTCACTCGGCAGAGAATTGTACATCAAAGGAAATTGACTCCCTAATCAAGGAGATAAAACAGAAGGGCTCATGTGCTGCAACCGAGATCACTCACTTCTTTAGTAATACTGAGAAACGGATTTTACCCACCACAACTATCACTACTAAGCTTCCCACCCCCAACTCTTCTGATGACAATAAACCAACCGCCCTCCTTAAGGAAAATGAGGTCGCTAATATTCTGCTACCCTGCAGCAATAGATATACATGGTTAGCGAACTTTGAAGACCACGAGATAAACAATCCCTAAGTATTCTCTGTTCCCCTTTCTCGAACCTGCCCATAAAGATTTGTCCCAATCAAATAGTCATTTCTTTTTCTGTTTCTGATCATCCCAGGCAGGCAATTGGGCATTTGAAATCCAGGGTCTCCAAGTTGACCAGATAGCTAAGGACAATCTCCTAGGGGTGTTCAATTGTGCCCCCTGAACTCAAGTCGAACCCCATTCCATGACTGACATCTTGACCCCACTAGTTTCCAAGAAACCTGGCCTCTCTGACAGACCATTTCCTGAGCTTGTTCTCCCCACCCCCCCCACTGAAACACACTTGATCCAAGATTGGTGGGTTACGTGCCTGTAGGAGGCTGGCCTGGTTTCTAGTGGGTAACTAAGGTACTTACACCTTTATAAAGGTCCAGTTATCTCTTATTAGTGAAATGCAGTCAGTGTCTAGAAGCCAGGCTCTCTAGGGATAGTGTGGATGAGCAGCCAGGGTCTAACTAGGAGACATGCAAAGCTCATGCAATACCACTGTAGTAACACAGTACTCATACACTTGAAAGAAAATACTCAGTGTTACAAAAATAAAGGTACTTTATTTTGGTGACACAAATGTCAAAAATACCATAGAGACTATACTTCCTTAGGAGGTAAGTAATACACAAATTATATACACTAGTATGCAGAAATAGCTGTAAAAACAGTTCGAAAACAGTGCATACAGTGAAAATCACAATAGTTAGAAATGGGCCTGGGGGAACACAAACCATATACTAAGAAAGTGGAATGCGAAAGTCAGTTTCCTACCTAGGCAAGTGTAGTTTGTAGAGGGGCGCTGGGAGTATTAGAAAACACCAAAGGTAAGTAATAGAACCCACCCCAGAGCCCAGGAAAGCAGGAGTAAATCACACAAACACACAAGAACACGAGAAAGAAGATTATGCAAGAACCAGAAGAGCCTGCAAGACACCAGCAATGGATTCTTGGACCTGAAGACCTGTGGAAGAAGGTGACCAAGTCCAAGAAGCACAGAAGAGTCCAGGAAGAAAAGGAGTCCCTGCTAACCCGGATGAAGGTACAAAAGAAGAACCGCTGGTGAAGAACAACAGTAAGTACTGCACCCAAGAAGACAGATGTGGCTTCCTGGTTGGTGCAGATAATGTCCCACTAGAAACCAGGCCAGCAACTCAGAGAGCCCTCAGAAAACCAGGCAGCATGCACAGGAGTCCCACAGCACGGGGACAAAGAAGGTACAAAATGAGGCCCACGCACCACTACAACAAAGGGTCTCACGCGGTCGGAGAAACATGCAGGAAGCTGTGCATCACAGAAAGAAGTGCTGGGGGCCGGAGCTGCACGAAGAACTTTGTGGAAGGGTGCCAACAAGCTTTGGCAACTGCAAAACATGCAGTGCATGGGTTACTGTCTTGCAAGATCTTACCTCCACTAAATTTGGACAGTAGGACTTCAAAACCGTCTGTACCACTTCAGTCCACCAACTGTGGTGCTGGATTCATGCACTTCGTCAGTAGAGGGGACCCAAGCCACCGGTCGTCGCTGCAGAGGGGTGCCTGCTGAAGCAGGGGTGTGACTCTTTCACTCCAAAGGAGATTCCTTCGTTCTTCTGGTGCAGGATGATACAGGACCTGGAAACAGTTGCAGTTGATTGCTGGAGCTGAAGATACAATGTTGCAGAAGTCGTCTTTGCTGCTTGTTGCAGTTTGTAGAGTTCCTGGAGGGTCCAGATGCAGTTTCTTCGGTAAGAAGGTGAAGTAAAGGATGCAGAGGATTCCTGCTAGAGTCTTGCAATCCAACTCTGAAGAACCACCCAAGAGAGAGACGCTAAAAACCCCTGAATGAGGAATTGGCCAGCTAAACGGGTAAGCACCTATCAGGGGAGGGCTCTGACGTCACCTGCTGGCACTGGCCACTCAGATGCTCCCAGAGTTCCCTGCCAACTTGGAATCCAAGATGGCAAAACCCAAGGACCCTCTGAAGGAGCTCTGAGGTGGTGATGGACAGGGGAGTGGTTACTCCCCTTTCCTTTGTCCAGTTTCGCACCAGAGCAGGGACTGGGTGGTCCCTGAACTGGTGTAGACTGGATTATGCAAGGAGAGCACCAAATGTGCCCTTCAAAGCATTTCCAGTGGGATGGGGAGGCCCTATTTCCAAAGGGAGAGGGTGTAACACCCCTCTCCCAAAGGAAATCCTTTGTTCTGCCTTCCTGGGCTTGAGCAGCTCAAGCAACAGGAGGGCATAAACCTGTCTGAGAGGTTGCAGCAGGAGCCCCCAGAGTGCATGGAATCATACAACCAATGCTTGCAAAAGCATGGGGGAATGATTGCTACATGTTTGATACCAAACATGGCCATATTCAGAGTTACCATTGTGGAGCTGGACATAGGTAGTGACCTATGTCCAGTGCACAAGTAAAATGGCGTCCCGCACTCAAATGTTCCGGGAAAATGGTTGTGGGGGCACCTCTGCTAATGCGGGGGTGCCCTCACACACAGATACTCTGCACCCTGCCTTCAGGGCTGGAAGGCCTGCTATAGGGGTGACTTATAAGTGACCTGGTGCAGTGTAAATGGCAGTGAAAGAGTGCATGCACCTTTTCATGCAGGCTTATATGGCAGTCCTGCAGAGCCCTTTGCATGGGATCCCTATGGGTGGCAAAAGATATGCTGCAGCCCATAGTGATCGCCTGGAACCCTAACGCCCTGGGTACCTAGGTACCATATACTAGGAACTTATAAGGGAGCACCAGTATGCCAATTATGAGTGGAATACTGTGTGAACAGTATCCAGCAACCACATTTAAAGGGAGAGAGCATAACTACTGGGGTCCTGGTTAGCAGGATCCCAGTAGACACAGTCAAACACACCGACAAACAGGCCAAGAGTGGGAGCAACCATGCTAGAAAGAGGCTACTTTCCTACAGTGCCTATTGGGACACAACCCCCCAATGCTCGTGTCAGGGGACCATCCTTGAAAAGCCTGTCCTTGACTTCTAGGCCTTGTGATGGACATGCAATACCAATCACATATATGAACATTTCTTACGTGGGCGATCTCTCTTCGAACAATGAAAAGGGTATTGCTGGGACTCTTCTTTTGTCAATTCCACCTTGCGCAATAGAAAGGACAGCACAATATTCATGGCTAATGTCCCAAAATATAGGGGGCAGGGACGGGAGGATACTGAATCTTTGATTAGTAAAGTAATTCACTGGCCCAGGCATCGGAGGGGCTGTCTCTTCCTTAGTCGCTCCAATATTATTTTCGCCCCAGCGCTTTGCCAGAACTTCAAATCCCCTACATTTCATAAAAGTAGAATTTATAGATTAAAAATTAGCTGAAGGTTTGGTGAGCTTGGATGCCGGCTTATTCCCTTTGAATGGCTCCTTCATCCAGTTCAGATATATTGCTATTTAGCCTAAGTCCATCCCAGTTGACCAGGACATCCCTTCCTGTGAACCATTTGGCAGTGTTAAAAGGTACTTCGTCCTCCTGACCTAACTCTGGTAGCCCATTAATAGAAGTTGATTGACTACCTTCACCTGGGTACCTAACAGGTCTCACAGATCCCATAGAAAGGATCCATTCTTCTGTCCTGATGCATTGTCCAGTAATTTGAACAAGGACCCTATAAACAAAGCGAATAATTTTACCATCTCCCAATAATCTGACCCAGTTTCACTTTCTCAAAATCATATAGAAAACAAACATATTTCCAAGCCTGGTACCTGCATCATCTCTTGAATTGTTGCTGGTTTACGGCACAAATTAGTTGGTCCTGCCTGGCATACTTTTATGGATACTTATCACATCGGTTTAATCCAGGAATCTTGGCCTTTGACCCAGTTACATAGACCTGGTTATGCTACCTACAGTATAGATACCATATCATTGAGCTCTGTCTGTCCTTCGAACAGGCTGATTACCTGGTTAAAAATCTCCTTACAATGCCATGTCGAAAAAATTAATATTCCATCTCTTGATATTTTAGATCTTAATATCAAGACCTCCAGTGGGCTCTGTGTCCGTATTTTTAATGTGTTATATCTTTGTTGACTATCTTTTCTCTCTAAATAACTCTTCCTTTATAATCCTTGCTGGCAATTTTAATACCACCTATGAATCCCTCAAATGTATATCAGATCTAACTCAGTGGGAGGAAGAGATTGCGGGGGTACCTGCTCTAGAGGCTGTTTCTAATAACAATCTGGCATACAGTTGCCTTACAATTAGCATTTTTAACCCTGTCTCGTGGATTATGGGCATGTAATGGGAGGTCTATAATAAGACAGGGACCTAGCTTTTACATTTAGAAGGGGCAACCTGAAAAGCAGAATCTACTATTATATCTTGAAAATTAGGATCTGTGGGAAGTTCGTTGATTTCAAGATCATCCCAAATTGGGATAGTGTTCATAATGCTTTAGATTTATCGTTAATTACTGAAATCTTTCAAGATCTGCCCATCTTGAATCAGTGCACCTCAAGAAAGCTGATTATTTCCAACAATAGAAGAGAAATAAAATGGCCAAGTATCTCAGGGAACCCTGCTTTACTGGCCAATATTTATGACCTTTTTTTTCCTACCATTTTGGCTTCTTTTGAAGACTCCCCAGAATATATCAATAACTGATTGTCACACTAAATTGTTTGCCTCCATAAAAGGTCTCTAGTTCCAGTATGCCCCTAAGCGAGGACATAAAGTAACTTCATTGTTTTTCAAGGACTTCCTTCAGTCCAAATTCCATCTTATCTCAGCCATTGAATGTCCTCCTACTAGTATTATCTGGTCATCAAAAAATGTGATTGGGATGAGGCCAATAGATAGGACCTGCTAGATGCTGCTCAGAATAGAAATAATATTGCAGTTTGTCAAATAGCCCATGGCAGTTTAGCCGATAGCACATTGACATAACATTTTCTTCAGCCTAAACTTTGTTGCAATCATTTCTATGATTTATATTCTGATATTGATTGTGATGCTTCTCATTTAGAAGGTGGTACACCAGGGATGACACTAATAGAAATCCCTGCGGCAGACCAAATTGTTTTCTTCTTACTTGATACTAGGAAGGCCATTGAGGTTTTCCATCTGGAGAAGGCCCCAGGTCCCAACAGCATCCTAAGCAACCTATACAGATCTGAGATTGATATTTGGGCCTCCTGTATCAATATCCAATAAGATACTAAGTGGAGCAGATCTACCTGCTTTTTGGTCTGGAACCCACATCATACCAGTTTATAAAAAAGGGTTGACAGGGTGACCCTGGGAACTATCGACCAATAAGCTTTCTTGACAAACTACAAAAACATTTTTGTAAGCATGTCCTGGACAAGCTCCAGGGAAGGATGGATGATGCCCAAATCCTTTTTAGACAGGGTTTCGCTCCAAACACAGCACTATTCATCTAATTTTGTGATTCTCACTTATCTCTTGGAAATACATTACTCTGTTGAATGAACACTTGTATGTGGCCTTTGTCGATCTAAGGTCTGTATTTGATTTAGTCACCAGAAACACTTTATGAGAAGTCCTTAGATCAAAGGGTACGCCCTCTCATATTTTAGACATTATACTTAGGCTCCACCAGTCCAGTTATGCTCAGGGTTGGTGGAGCAGGTCGGGGAACTTTACTAGTTCAATACCAATTCATAGAGGTGTTCCCCAGGGCTGTGTTTTGGTCCCTACTTTATTTTATCAAGCAACTTAATTGTTGCACTAATGATTCTCCGAAATTGAGGGGTAATAAGGTTCCAGCACTCCTCTTATTGGATGATAGTTCATTTTTCTAGAAGAGCTTTTGGTCTTTAAAACCTTTTAAACAAGTTACAAGACTTTTGTAACATTAAAGGGCTGGATATAAATATCCAGTAAACTAACTATATGGTCAGTAACCTTCACAAAACTGGAAAGGCCAAACCCAGTTTGGGAACCTCCTTCCTTGTACCTCCTTCATTGTACAGACATTTGGCTATCTAGCTCTGAGGGTGTCTAACTCTTTATCATAGTGCCCCCAGATACAGAAAAGCAGCCTTTTTGTACATCATAGAACCGTAGCAATCTTAAAAAAGGCAGATGTCTACCCAGTGCAAAGCAGTTTCCCTGGCTCTCCAAGTGTATAAAGCTAAGGTCCAACTGGCTGCTCCGTATGGAGCAGAATGCTGGGATTCCACTAATGTGAGCTGTTTGGCAACAGAGGAGTTCATTTTTCTAAAAACCTTATTTAGACTTCCTCACAGCTCTCCAAACCTGCACCTGATCCTTGGCACTGGTCTTAAAAGTATTGATCATTTAGCTGCACTGATGCCTCTCCTCTATTGGGTGAGGCTGTTGTTCCACCACAAACTGGACATTTTATATAGTTGAATTGCAAGAGGTCTTGGGTCTGGACACTAACATAAAAGTAAAGTGGTTCTCCTACGAGAAAAGTTGGTTCATCAGAATGGGGCTTCACACATTACGCCATGATCCATTATCCATTAGAAATGCTATGAAAAGTACTTTAAAAATACCTGTTGGGGTTTCATTGTAGAACAAAGGCATCAATCGGCTAATACTGGGAGTCGTACCAATCAGTTTTTGAACCACAAATCAACCCCAAGCTTGAAGTATTTTAGATGAAATCTTTCCACCTTCTGCTAAAACCCTTTATATTAAATTCAGATGTGGACCTTACCCCTAAATGCATTTACCACTAAGTGGAGCACCAATCAGGGAGCTACCCCCTTCTGCTAAAGTTGTACCAGCATAATTAAACATATTGAGCATTTTGTATTTTTTGTCCTTGTTACATTAGACCAAGACACAAATGGATCCGCCCCTTATGTCTGAGTCTAGAAGTTAGGTATATCACTGCCTCCTGGCTTCTGATCTGATATAGTAGGCTAGTTGTATTTGGTTTGAGGAAATATTTGCTCTCTGCCTGGATCCTAAGGAAAAAAGTTTTATATTATGACTTTTGGTGAAGGCTTTAAGAGCTGGCGAACGTTTTGGTAGTAAGCATTTAATTTTGCCTTGGTCCATATTTAGTGCTGTTTTTAAGCCTATTTTTATTTAGCCACCATTACGTGTCCTAGGGTGTGTGAAGGTCCTCTTCTCCGTTTAGTACGAAATTATGTTCTCCTTAAAAGGAATCAACTCAAGCAGCCTGTTAATTTGCATATTTCTGGTATATATTATGCACATTGAATTGAATTCTAAATGACTGTTTAATGGGGATTTTCCTGATATTATTGAGCCTTTTGCTGACTTGATGATTTAAGAGGTGGCTCCGAACACCACTGTGAATATAGTGAACCCCATATTTGAAGTTTTTGTTGACAGGCATTTGTTATGTGAGTCCACCTGATAGTAATTGTCTTTAGTCTCTCTTTGCTAGTTGTATATTGTAATTTCACTCTGCACATTGCACTTTTTTATTGTTTCTATATATTTGTAATTAATTTTATCTACGTTTGAATATGTGCTATTATGGTGTAAATTGACTGAAATAAAGGGCTGAATTTAGAACAAAATTCAACCAAAGCTTTTTTTTACGTTTTATTGCGATTTGTTTCCATCAGCTTTATCCATTTCAACAATTTTGCAGCGTACAATTATTGTTCAGTATTAACATACAACTGAGGCTTTGAAGCACAACAAGCTTCCTTTTAACTGGTCCCAGAGATGGGATCTGTTAGAAATAGGGTCTCTGGTTGGTAGTCAGTTTGCACTCTGTCCAAACAGGAACCCTCACTCTAGTCAGTGCAATGGAGATACACACCTAGGCCCTGCTCACCCCCTTGGTAACTTGGCACAAGCAGTCAGGCTTATCTCAGAGGCAGTTTGTGAAGTATTTGTGACAACACACACACAGTAATGCAGTGAAAACACTACAAAATTTATCTAAGTTGAACTAGTCCAAAACGACAAAAATCCAGCATACACAAGTAAAGTTATGAATTTTTTAAATAAAGACTCTTTCTCCATAGAACATAATCAATGCGATGGTGTTACACAAAGTACCTGGTTTGCGTAAAAAAACAAAGCCGCGCGGGCAAGTGCACATCGGAAAATTCTGCAATGCAGTGATTCCTTACACACAAGTGAGGCCATGCATTGTTTCTTCTCTGGTTTGGAAGGCGATGCGTCATTTTGCTCTCCCGCAAGAGAACGATGCGTCGATTTTCAGAAAGGCACCTTGGTTCTGCCAGCTTCACCTTTCAATGGCCCAGGGACTGAATAGGGCACCACTTGGCAGGGTAGGAGTCTCAGCAGAGAGCCCAGCTGCTGGCAGAGGAAGTCTTTGGTGGCCCGAGACTTCAAAACAGGAGGCAAGCTCAGTCCAAGCCCTTGAAGACACCTCACATGCAGGAATATACCACAAAGTCCAGTCTTTGTCCTCTTTCAGGTAGAAGCAGCAACTGCAGGCCAACCCAGCAAAGCACAGTCACAGGCAAAGGGGCAGTACTCCTCCTCCAGCTCTTGGTTCCAGAAGTAATCTAAAAGTCTGGGGTTTTTGGGTCTACTACTTATACCCCTTTCTGCCTTTGGTGTAGGCAAACTGCAAAGGAAAGTCTCTGTTGTTCACAAGATCCTGCCTTGCTCAGGCCTGGCCTCAGACACACATTTTTGAATTGTGGGTTCAGAGACCCCAAACTCCACATCTCCATCTGCTCCCAATGGGAAACTACACTTAAAAGCTATTTCAAGGCAATCCCAATGTTAACCTATGGGAGAAACAAGCTTTGCAATAGTGGAAACCGAATTTAGCAATGATTCACTAACAGGACATGTCCTACCTTTCAAATACACTGTACCCTACCCATGGGGCTGCCTTGGGCCTACCTCAGGTGTGACTTACATGTAGTAAAAGAGAAGGATTGGGCCTCGCAAGTGGGTGTACTTGTCAGGCTGACACAGCAGTTTAAAGCTCCACCCACAGACAGTGCAGTGGCAGGTCTGAGCCATGTTTACAGAGCTACCCATGTGGGTGGCACAATAAGTGCTGCAGGCCCACTAGTAGCATTTGGCTTACACTTCTAGTGCACTTCACTAGACACTTACTAGCAAATCAAATATGCCAATTATGGAAAAGCCAATTACACATACAGTTTTACACAGAGAGCACTTGCACTTTAGCACTGGTCATCAGTGGTAAAGTGCCCAGAGTACAAAAACCAGCAAAAACAAAGTCCAGCACACAGTCGAAACATAGGAAGTAGAGGCAAAAAAAACATTGGAGATTATGCCAAAGATGCTAGGTCTAACAGGATTCAACTGCAGCTGTGCCCCCAGATCGGCTACACCCCACTGGGGTCCTGAATTTCTCTCCATGGACCCACATCCTGTCAGATACTCACAGGCTTTGTACATGGTCCATTCTAGCTGTCCAAAGTGCCAAGCCCGGGATTTCTCCACTCACACATAATCAGGCGATGTCCCTCCTGGTGGCCAAGAGAGCCACATTACAGAACAACAGGGTGCATTAAGGTCGGCTCTTTTTCCCCATATTCTCAGTGTGGCCAATGGAGGGGGTGGGTTGTTAAGTGCCAGGCTTTCTTCAGTGACCGTTGAGGTACGTCGTCCCACCCATGTCCAGAATGACTGCTGCCTCAGGCAGTCCCATGGGGTAGGTAACATTGTGGCAACACGAAAGTATGATGGATGGAGTGTTGAAACATTTCAAACACTCACCCCCCAGTCACAAATCAGGGTTTATTCCACCGTTCTTTTGCTCACCATGCCACCCCAGTTTGGACCCAGCCACATGCAAATCAGTCTTGACCCTGTTTTCCATGGGAACAGCCCAGCCTGAACTGCCAAGCCAGGTCCTCCCTGGACTGGAAATAAGCATCCTAGGATCGGTTTCAGGGTATCACCCTTCCTCAGCAAGGGTAGCTTGAATCCAGTGGCACAGTGAGCAAGGGACCCACATCTGGGAATATCCTTCCCACTTAGGGCAATTTTAGCAACACATAAGGATGATGGACAGAGAGTTGAAAAGGTAAGAGTGTGTTAGCCTGCCAATGTAGAGAAGAGGGGTTGCCCTAGTCCTAGTCCCAGTCTGATGTCACTATATCTGTCTCCTGGGAGAAATTGTTGGGGACTTCATATAGCGTGTTCTCCAGCATATAAAGGAACTTGGGTAACATTATCATTTTATAAGGGGCAGCTCTGACCATTAGGGGCATGGGGAGTTTCCTCCAGTACCCAACATCTTGCCTATACTGTTCCGAGATCCTTCAGAAATTATGCTGTTGGAATTCAGTTGTGGCCAAGGTTACATAAGCTCCTAAATTCTTCAGGAAACCTCTGCAGAGGACACATCCAATCCGCCAAGGGCTGCAAATGAGTGATTAGAAAAAGCACAGACTTATGCCAGTTTGTGCACACCCCTGAGTGCTTCCCAAATGTGTCTAGGATCTCAAGGGCTCTAGGGATGGAACGCAACAGGTTTGCTAAGTATAGAAGCATGTAATTTGCATAAAGGGATATGCCATCCTCCCACTCCAAGTCACACTGTAATCTCCATCTCTGAGCATCTACCCTCACCCAGCATGCTAGGGACTCAGGTGCAAGAGAGGACAGAGGAGATAAAGCAAGCAACCCTGGCTCATCTCCCTCCCTAAGCTGAATTATTTCAAGGTTGTCCCATTGATGCTGACTCTAGCCACAGGACTAGTATAAAATAAATGTATCCAAGATAAGAACTCCATTCTAATCCCCATCTTATACTAGGCTGCCAATAAATAACTCCAGTCTATTGAATCAAAATCCTTTTCAACATCTGAGGCCAGCAGAATTACTGGCTCTCATAGAACTTGGCATCTTGTCAGACACCCAAACAACCTTCTAAGTGTATGGCGTGTGGATCGCATAGGTATAAAGGCAGACTGGTCAGGTGCAATGAATTTGTCAATCACCTGCAGGAGGTGGTTGGCCAGCTCTTTTGCCAAGATCTTAACAACCGTATTAAGCAGTGTGATTGGCCTGTTGGGGGCAGACTGGTCCACAGGCTTGTCTCCTTTATGAATACGTACAATGGATGCCGTTCTGATATCCTTTGTTAAACTCCCCTCCATCCTAGCCTCATACAGTATATGTGAGAGTGGCTGTCCCACGTGCCTTCCCAGGCTTTTAAAAAATATGGGTAGTATCCATTGGGTCTCGGAGATTACCACTCTTTGGACGTTTGTCTTGCCTCCCACTTCTCTTCTAATTTCCATGTTCTGCGTTTTCGAATCATCCCAACTAAGTGCTGGGATAGGATGTCCTCCAGAAATTCCTGGATTCGGTCTGCGAAGTCTCTGGTCATAGAGTGGTATGTCAGCGATATAGGGCGCAAATGTCTGGGCTATTTTTTCCACTGTGTCTACCACCATTCCCTCATCATTCACCACCATGTGAACACCGCGCCGCCTTTCTTCCCGTCTTGTCAGTCATGCTAGTAATTTATTCGCCTAGTTACCAACCACGTACAGTTTGTGCTGTTTGGACCTAAATGGTCCATTCCCCTCTCCTTCTACCAGTCAGTCTATATTCTTCCATGGCTATCACAAGTTGGTGCATTAGCTCCGAGTTGAGCTGCTGAATACACTGCCTCCCAGACCCTCAGCCTGGTGTCTAGTTCTGTTACTTCAAGTCTCGCTCCTTTCCCCATTGTGTGGAATAAAAAAATCCCCGATTACTGCCTTGTATTTTACCCATAGTGCCACTCCTGAACCCACCTATCCCACATGCTTCTTGAAATATAATACTGTGTTAGCCATTGTCAACCCTCTGGTGTGCCAGTCACTTAGCTCACAGGGTCTGATTTCCAATCAGCTTGTGTCTGAGCAGCATGCTGGGTTGTCCACATGCTTAATGGGGAGTGTCCTGAGATTCCCATAGGCAAGTATCTTGTGTTGTGAATCTCCAGTCCCCCCATCTGCAGAACCAAAAAAATAGTTCAGTCTAAACATGGAGCTGGTGGTGCCGGAAGCATAGGAGTATTGTCTATTGTAGGGTGCTAATACATCTTCAGATCTTCTAGTCCCAGGGCCATGACAAAAGTCCACAGTCAAGTGCCCTCCCCCCCAACCCAGGAACATCTCCCTCCATCCCCCAACCTTTGTCAGCTGGTTACCTCTGAAGTCTGTCTAGCACTCCCTTCACGGTGAGGTTAAAGTAACCCCCTAATACTATGATCATGTCCCGAGTTCTTGCCATCCGTTCACCTACTTGTTCTAGCATCATGGATTGAAGTCCAGGAGGGAAATACCAGCAGGCCAATATCTGCATTTCACTCCCTCTGCACTGATGTATGTCACCGTCCAGGGTGAATAAATGTCTCAGTGACAGTCAGCTAAAGTGAACTGCAGACCAGTAAGCCTACTCCCATGGAGCATGATGTGAATCCCTAGTACACCAGAATTGTACATGGACCTCTTCCCATGAAGCCACAGTTATTCTCCACCAGGTGAGTCCCTTGCAGCCACCAGGTGGGTCCCTTCCAGCCAGATGAGATCAGGGTTGTGCCTGAGTGATATATGATACTACCCCTCTTTTCAGTGTATTTCCCAAACCTTCGGCATCCCCGGATAAGTTGTTAAGTCCCTGTCTCTAGAGGTCAACTTCTTCCCATGTAGTCACTGATCAAGTTTGGCAGAACGTCCCCAAGGTGTCTTCCCCTGCGTTTCTGCTTGTATATGCCCTGTAGTGTCGAACCTCCCATGCATTCATGAGGAACCTCCCTCCCTCATTCTCCCTACTCCCTTAATCTGCGAGTGTGGAACTACCCACGTCCCCAAAGCCTGATGTATCTGTGGCCCTCCCAATCCTGACTTTAACCCTGTTTGTATTCACCAGCTTTGTCTCCTTTCTCCAAATTGGAGAAGTGCCACTTAGTTGTTTTTTCTGGTGCATGGTTGTTGCGTGTGTCCTGCCTCTGATAGTGTTGTCACTTTTCTCTTTGTTAGCACTTCCAGCTTTGCCATCTTCCCAGAGAATGTCTGGTTTGGAACAGCCCCTGCGTGTTGTTCCCGCACGGTGCCTTCCACCTTTTCACCTGCAGCCGCCAGTATTACATTACGGTCCGCTGTACTTTGGGACGTAAAAGCTCCCCCGTGTCTCTTGTTTTCCACGGGGTGACATCCATCCAGTCCTCCCTGGGGAAGCACAGAACCTGTTTTTTCCATCTCCTTTTATTCTCCCTTTCTCCGGGAATAACATCATATACCGCAGTTTAGGTTTTCAGATTTTAATGTAACTTTGTCAAACGTTCTCAGTCTGGCCTGTACCTTTTGTGCATATGCTGTGAATACCATAATAATTCGTTTTTCATATTGCATCGAACTATGTTGATATGCCGCCTGCAGGATTACATCACAGTCTTTGAAGCTGAAAATGCAAAATATGGTCGATTGTGATTTCTGAGGGTACCCGGTGTGCACCCCCACCTTACAAATTGGGGGGACAAACTTCGGGGATTCAACGTATTGCACACAAAATCCTATATACATTTTCTGCATTTGACTCTTAAGCAGTGCTTGAAATGGAAAAATAGAATTGCAGCGGCTCATGGGCCCTGAAAACTGCCTCATACACAGATCTGGTCATGGTTGGGAGAAGCCGGAAAGGCCCTGCGATCACCCACCTCATTCTATCCTTGTGGACTTCACTCAGTTTGGGCAGGTCTCACCACCTCATTTCCTGGGACATAGAATTGAGTCCACAGTCAGAGGGTGGATTCGGCCAGCCCTGCAGTCTGCTGCAAGCACACCACAGGAGTTTTCCCTGAGAGTGCCAGACTCCTGGTGCTTCCAGGGGTGTGGAATTTATTAAAATATCTACTTGTCCAGGGGACAGGTTGCTTCTCAAATCTACTTGTCCGGTAAAAAGATCTACTTGTCCCTTTGGTGCCATGTGGTGTGGCGACAAATTATGGCAGCAATTAATAGCCTCTCTGATTATGCCAGGGCTACTACCATAGTAGGGCTTGAATACTTGGAGTTTCAATCCCTACTGTAGCAATTTCCTTATTTTGCCACCTTTCTGCAGATCTGCATAATGGGGCTGGAGGAAGCAGTAAGCAATAGTTCCAGGGCTGGAATGCCTTTGAGTCTGCAAACCTACTAACCTGCATGTTTTAAAGATTTTTACCAGCTTCTCTCTAATATTTTCCCATAATAAGAAAGGTTGGACATTTACTCCTGACAATGGCAGAATTAGAACTTCTTCCATGGTTGGGAAGAAAGTGGCTGGAGGGAAAATGAACTTGCAAATGCTCAATAGATTTTCACATGAGCAAATCTACACATCGTATTTACCCATGCTAAAATACAGTTCACAAATATTTTATAGGGGTACGACATATACCATGGGTGCACTTTTGTGACTTTCTTTAGGAATTTGGGGCCACATGTAGGTAGGTTCAGATTTGTGACCTGCAAATTGCGAGTCGCAAATCCGAATGTAGGATGGTGTCCTTGACACCACCTGTGATTCGCAAGGGCTTCGCAAATGCCCACATCATGAATAATCATGAGGTGGGTCGCAATTTGCGACCCCCTCGCGAATGGTGGCCTGCTGGAGACAGCAGACCACCATGTCTGTGACTGCTTTTCAATAAAGCAGTTTTTTTTGTTTTTTTTTTGTAATGCAGCCCGTTTTCCTTAAAGGAAAACGAGATGCATAACAAAAACGAAAAATGAAACGTTTTCGTTTCATTTTTTCAGAGCAGGCAGTGGTCCACAGGACCACTGCCTGCTCTGAAAAAATGTTTACAGTGACATTCACAATGGGGAAGGGGTCCCATGGGGATCCCTTCCCTTTTGCGAAAGTGTTAGCACCCATTTGAAATGGGTGCAAACTGCGATTGGTTTGCGCCCGCGGTCACAAAACAATCCTACATTGCACTGCGAGTTGCAATTAGGAAGGGAACACCCCTTACTAACTGCGAGTCGCAAACCCGTTTTGTGATTCGGTAACCAGGTTACTGAATCGCAAAACTGGGTTTGTGCATCGCAATGTGCTTTTTGCACGTCGCAAACAGCGAAAGTCGCTGTTTGCGACATGCAAAAAGCTACCTACATGTGGGTCTTGGTCCCTAATTAGGTCTGGTGTTAACAAAGACATTTTGTTTTTATTAAACTTCTATTTCTCTCTCTTTCGGCTGGCTTTACTGTGAGTGATCACATTCTGCTCTTCCACAAGGAGCATATTGCCACTCAAAGTAGTTTTGTTCAGTGTCAGGAACTACAGTGGCAATCAGTGACGTAACGAAACTGGAGGGTGCCCCTTTGCAAAGAACATGGAGGAGCCCCTTCTCCAGACTCACTCAGGGCAGGTGCTGTGCTGAAGGGGCCCCCTGGAGGGCGGCTGCGGGGCCTTTGTTATGCCGCTGGTGGCAACGTGTGCTTTAAGAGTTCAAAAACTTTTTGGGGGGGTTTTGCCAATGTTTGTTACAACGTTGAGGGCCTGGTAGCTCCCACAACAATAAAGTGTTACAAAAGCCATGTAAAAACAAGACACGCATTGATGAAACTAAAAGACTTATCAAAATATGTCAGATCAGTTGGCTTTGTCAGTGTTTGTTTATTTTCATGCTTCCCATAATCGTGTTGAAAATGGTTACACTGATTTTCCATTAGAAATATTTTTGGGAAATACTAGCATGCATCAACACATTTTACTAAATGACACTTCATTTGCATATAATCAGAGAGCATTCTGGGAGCATTATACTTAGCCTCTTAGCCTAAACTTTTCAAACATGTGTGTACACGTTTTTCTTTTTTTGTACTGGAACCAACGTCAGTATTGAAGTGTGACCTTAAAACATTTATTTACAGCACGCACCCTAATAATGAAGGCTTTCAAATAATGAACCATAAATACAAGTTTGAACAGCATTATCTTTTGGAAACACATTACCTCAACTGCAGAGAGTGTTTGTGCTGCAGGGGGTTGGGCCTACTTGTCCCAAGGACAAAGTAAACATAAAAACTTGTTGCCCTTGACCCCAAACAAGATGTCCCGGGCGTCAGGAATTCCACATCCCTGTGCTTCTCAGGGGCTTCTGATTACCAGCTGCCATCTAGAGATATGGCCCCAGCGATCGTTCAACCCAACACTATGCCAGTTATGGGAGTTTTTGTTTCCCCCAAGATTGCCTGCCCCTGCTAATCGCCACTCCTCACCATCCATGATCAGAGGATGGCTCTAACGCCCTTGGAGATGGCAGATAATTTCTGCACACGGTCATCCTAGGTAGGAGCTCACTTGGCAGGCAACATGTCCTTCTGCATCCAAGCCACCAATTTCTCAGCCAAAGTTACAGACTTAAGTGTCTCTATTATATTTTATAAAGAATTAGAAATTGTGATTAAATATGCATTTATTTTTACAGAACCTTAAAAAATTATTTTTGCAACTAAATCCAAGGGTGTATAATTTTGGGTTTGTAGAGGATTCTGTGGATGATACAGGCCAAACCCTGTATTTTGATGTTGAGGCTCGTTTCAATGTTCACATTTAAAGGAAAGAATCTCCCCTGTTTTAACTCATTTTAAGGGAGTAATTTCACAACAACTTGTTTTGCTCTGTCAAAGTATGTATGCCTCAGGCTTTTTGAAGGCTGCAGTATTAATCAACATATATACACAAGTAAACCTATTATCTTGAGTTTCACGAAGAGTTCCCAGTACATCACTTATGGACCATGGTCACACTAGTGTCACAGCATGCGTGAGAGTAGATGACGCTACAATTTGTGGCACATGTGAGCTAATGTAAAAAAGGGGCACGAGTGTGTGATGCATTCATATGTTGACATTTTTGTTAAACAAAACAAAAAAAGTTTGCCAAAAAAATGGTTATTATTATTGAGAAGGAGTTTGTTGTGAATGTCAATATGGATGCTCTCCACAGCTGGTCTTTTATGTGCCAGTAATATTGGATGAGTGTTGTACAATTGCACATTGTTGGTGAATTGGCTGTAGCGCCTTAAAATTACTCCGACCAGTTGACAAATTGAGATGGGATCGAAATAGTTATGGCTGACTCTTTTAGGATTAGGATTAAATCTCAAGGTTTAGCGCCACATGATTTTTAGTTATGCGGCCACAGGGGCATTAATGTCAGGTTTTACCTTAAAGACCAATAATCGATTAATAAATTACAAAATAGAAATGTTGAAGTAGGCTGGAAAGTATAATTTAACAAGAAAAAGGATAATATTGAATAAATTGTAGAAGAGCACGGAGTAGTGCTAATGAAGAATATTTAAGGGTATTCAAATAGGTACCGGTTAGAAAATTGAGTTAAGGTACCACTAGCTTAGGAATGGTCATCACAGAAATCCTTCCTTAGTATATATAAAAATGGGGGAAGCGATTTAGAGAGATTTCATAAATAGTCAAAAGTACAGTCTGCAAAAGAGGTGAGCATGCATTGTTTACATTTGTTATTTAGGATAAAGGTCTAAATAGAGGAAGAAAATAAGACAAGTTTTTAGATTTATACCAACTGACCAAAAATAACAGATAGGTTTAGAGACCATAGAGTCTGTGGAGCGGTTACTAGTCCTCAGAGTGCATGTGATAGATTGCAGCCCCTTACCTAGCTCTTGTGAGGGGATCTATATTAGAAAGTGGATAGTTACCATCATCTCTGTTTGATGGAATCTGGATGCCTCCTCAAATTAAAGTGGCATGCTGAAAATTGAACTGTAGTTACAATCTAAAATGAATTGTGATTTGCCATGCACATGAAAAGGAAGTCTCACCTGAAGCTGGTCAGAAGAAAAAGAGCTAATCAAATCACTTGGATGTAATATGTAAGGGGGTGACTAGGTGGCATTAACCAGTAGAAAACAGTTACATTGCAGGTTCAGAATATGAACTGATAGGCAGTCGTGGTTGTTTCTATAAGGTTTTGTCTGTGTCTCCTCAATTGGCTGGTATGTCTGTTCAGTGGCCCACAATTACTATTAATTAGCAAATTAAGCATGCATTATGATATAGGAGATCACACGAGTCCTTATTGGACCCAGTCAATACTGAGTCAGAGTGACCCAATCTAACCAGGCCCTTGGTGGCCAGATCGGAGTAAGGATGAAGTAACAGCTGACTCCAGTAAGAGTGGTTGTATTGCAAGGATAGATTAATCTTAGCGATGACAGGGTGACATGAAGGATAATGAAAAATATATAGAGTAGATGGCATGGGAAATTGGTGGAAACAAGAAATATACTTATCTGGCAATGCTGACATTAATATGTCTCCATTTTTAAGTAGTTTTATAAACCCATGAATAGGAGTACAATTGCTGTAAAAACTGACAAAATTTTAAATAACCCACCTATTGGTAGAAGATGAAAAACCAACTATGTCTGCATGCACAAGATGGCACTTGTGAGGCTCCCGTTGGGCACCTAGGAACCCACAACATCCTTCAACAATCCTGCAAGAAATGCACCGTAGCCGCACGCCCAGGAGACTCCATGCCTTCCACAGTGTCCCTGACTGCAGAAGTGATCTCAGGGCGTGGACGAAGGCCGCTGCACTCTTCATGCGAGACAGGGGACAGTAAGACTGCACAGGCCCTGAAAGGGCACAATTGGTCCGGGCGTGCTGAAACCCCACTCCTGCCCGACTCTTCCTGCGGACCACTAGCGGACTCCCCTGTCTTCCTCAGGTTACCACACCATTCAGCGCTGTGGGGGTTGGGGCTTTGCAGCATCAACCTGTGCAGCTTTGGAAGCAAACGCGGCCCCATGAGGAGTGGGCCCCGGATCTTGTACACCGCCTGCTGACCGAGCCCACGGCATCAGCGGTGAACTGGTTCTGGTCGCCAATCCTACCTACGCAATGAAAAAGGAGCATGCCTGCACTGGAGTGGAGTGGCGGGAAGTCTGGGCCTGCTGCAGTGAGGACGATCAGCTCTTGCTTCGTGGCCCGCCCTGGGGTGCCTGCGCGATGGGATGACTAAACTTGCCCTGCCTGGGTAACTCACCTGCACCACCATAAGTGGATGGCTCCTGGGATTGCTGCCTACAGGAGTGGAGAGGAGGCCTTGCCTCTAAGGACATTCCTTACAGAGTGATTCCTGTACCTGGTTGGGGTGATGGGATCATGTATTGCAATTGTTCCACTTGCAAGACTAAACATGCAGCCCTTACAACAGTGCCTTGCACAACAATGGTCACAGGCACACAGTCATCTTCAAGATCTAGTGTTGATAGACCGCCAAACATACATGTCCCTTCAGTGGTGGAATTCCACAAACCTAAACAAAGGGCGGCCATTTCAAGACCCTGTGCCTCAGACCATAATTACAACAGATGCATCAATGATCGGCTGGGGAGCTCACCTCAACAATCACAACATCCAAGGACAATGGGATGCCCAACACAAACAGCTACACACAAATCACCTAAAGTTGTTAGCTGTTTCCCTAGCACTCAAAGCTTTTCAGCCTCTTCTCATTCAGAAGAATGTCCTGATCAGAACAGACAACATGACCACCATGTATTACCTCAACAAGCAAGGAGGGACACATTCGTCCCAACTCTCCCTCCTAGCTCAAAACATTTGGCAATGGACAAGCAAGGAGGGACACATTCATCCCAACTCTCCCTACTATCTCAAAAATTTAGAAATGGGCAATACACAAGCAAATTCACCTGGTAGCACAATACATCCCAGGGATACACAAACAACTTGCAGATGTTCTCAGCAGAAATCATAAACAAACACAAGTGGGAGATTTACCCCCAAGTACTTCAAAAATACTTTCAACAATGGGGAACACCAAACATAGATCTGTTAGCCACGAGCGAAAACGCAAAATGCCAAAACTTCGCATCCAGACACCCACATGCCCTATCCAAGGGCAATGCTCTATGGATCAATTGCTTAGGGATATTTGCTTACGTTTTTCCCCCTCTCCCACTCATTCCATTTGTAGTCAACAACTTGCGTCAAAACACACTCCATATTATACTCATAGCACCAACCTGGGCCCGTCAACCGTGGTACACAACATTATTTGACCTATCCGTAATACCACACTCCAAACTCCCAAACAGACCAGACCTGTTGACACAAAACAAAGGGCAGATCAGACACCCAAATCCCAACACACTCAATCTAGCGATTTGCCTCCTGAAATCATAGAGTTTGCGTATTTACAACTACCATCAGAATGTATGGAAGTGATTAAACAAGCAAGAAAACCCACTACTAGACAGTGCTATGCTAACAAATGGAAAATATTTGTATATTATTGTCAATCTAAACAGATTGCCCCTCTTACAGCATCAATACAAGATAGTGTGGGCTATTTACTTCATTTACAAAAATCTAATTTAGCATTTTCTTCTATAAAAATACATCTTACTGCAATTTCAGCATATTTACAAAATATACAGCACAGCTCTTTATTTAGAGTTCCTGTTATTAAAGCCTTCATGGAAGGCTTCAAATGCATCATTCCACCCAGAACACCTCCAGTTCCTTCTTGGAATTTAAACATAGTGCTTACGCAACTTATGGGTCCACCATTTGAACCTATGCACTCATGTCAAATGCAATTCTTAACATGGAAGGTTGCCTTCCTAGTCGCAATTACATCATTGCGAAGAGTCAGTGAAATTCAAGCTTTCACTATTGAAGAACCGTTCATACAAGTACATAAGCATAAAGTCGTACTACAAACTAACCCCAAATTGTTTCAAAAAGTAGTATCACCTTTTCATATCAATCAAACAATGGAACTGCAAGTCTTCTTCCCACAGCCAGATTCTGTGGCAGAAAGAGCTCTACATACATTAGATATTAAAAAAGCACTAATGTACTATATAGATAGAACAAAACCATTCAGGGAAACTAAACAGCTGTTTGTAGCCTTTCAAAAGCATCATACTGGTAACCCCATTTCAAAACAAGGATCAGCAAGATGGATAGTAAGATGCATCCAAACATGCTACGTTAAAGCCAAAAGACAATTCTTAGTTACTCCTAAAGCACATTCCACAAGGAAGAAAGGTGCTACAATGGCTTTTTTTTAGGAAACATACCAATGGCTGAAATATGTAAAGCAGCTACTTGGTCAACACCACATACATTTACTAAACACTATTGTGTAGATGTTTCAGCAACACAGCAAGACACAGTAGGTCAAGCTGTACTCAGAGCATTATTTCAAACAACTTCAACTCCTACAGGCTAACCACAGTTTTTATGGGAGGACTAACTGTTTTGTAGTCTATGCACAGCATGTTTATCTGAAGCTACACATGCCATTGAACGGAAAATGTCACTTACCCAGTGTACATCTGTTTGTGGCATGTTCCGCTGCAGATTCACATGCTTCTCCCACTACCCCGGCAGCCTGTAATCGTTTAAGTTAACAACATTTGTACATATGTAGATATATATATATTATATTAAACATTCCATTAGCATGGACATCTCTTTTCTTTATACTCTATCACTCCTACCTTACCCTCTGCGGGAAAACAATCTAACATGGAGTCGATGCCCATGCGCAATGGAGCCGAAGAGGAGGAGACACTCGATCCTGTGACTCGAAAACACTTCTTCGAAGAAAAACAACTTGTAACACTCCGAGCCCAACACTAGATGGCAGAAGTATATGCGCAGCATGTGAATCTGCAGCAGGACATGCCACAAACAGATGTACACTGCGTAAGTGACATTTTACATATATATATATGTATTTAAATAATGTTATCACTGAACTCTATACACTTATGTCTGGTACTTATACTACTATATGAAATGATGTTATCAATTATTGCATGTAATATTTTGATGTTTCTTTTTTCCTTTCTCTTCCCTTTTTTTTAACTGAAAAATTAACAAAATCTGTTTAAAAAAAAAAAAAATGCACCCCAGGTATTAGTAAACACATCAAACAATTGACAACCTGGTGGTATGGTACAGTTTCAAATATGCGGGCACAGAAAGGCCAGGATTAGAAGGATACGCAGGGCAGTACATACGCCTCTCCTTTCGTTCTCCTATTTTGACACAGACTCTGCATCTCTAACAAGGAAAGTCTTTTTTTTGTGTCTTGGAGGACTATATTAAGGAAACTGGCAATCTTTCAGACTAGCCACATCCTCAACTACTCTGATTCTAGGAACACTTTATTGCTCTACTTCAACCTGGCTGCCTATTACAGATGACTGAAACTATTCAAAAGTAATCTTGAAATCTGAAGACCTTTCTTCGAAAACAACATAAGCCAACATTTTGTATCAGATATTTGACTTTCAAGCAACATTGAAAAGTTCCAAACTTTGATCTACTTATCTATTCCTCCCATGTGCTTGTTGTAGTCTCTAATGCACTCTGGTTTGTGCACCTCTGCTACCTGACCCCAAACAGTCAAGAGTGAAGTACTGTCATTGTGAATAGTTGTGAGCATTTAGACATCCCTTCTGTCTGACAATTTCAATGCAAGTAGTTCATTGTTACACCAGGCACTGCTCTGTCCTCTTAAAGGTTTCTTACACACAAGCTCCTTAAGATAACCTTGATGGTAAGACTGCCACAATGCCAACTCTGAACAGATGTTTAAATAATTGCGCACCGGTCTAGAAATTGTCCATTTATAAATGGTGACATTTGTGAAAAAAAGATCTGGCCAGTCGTCACACAATTTTTTTCACTGACTCCAAAAATGGAAGGACAGTCAGGGGGGTCATTTGAAGAATCCCTACTAGTGTACTCCCTGAAATTGTACACATATCCACCACATACAGCTTAATAACATAACATGCTCCCTTGCTGGGTATGTATTGTCTGAAAACCAGACGGCACTTGAATAATACTAGAGACTCGTCCATGGATATATCTTGAACTGAAACATAGATCTCTGAGAAACAATGAACTAAATGGTCAGGATAGGCCGAATCTGGAAGGGAAGGTCAGGTCACAATCTTGGTGATCTTATGGCAATGCTATAGCATTATTCACAAAATGCATCATCCGCTGCAGACACAAAAACCGATCTCAACTCATGTTTGCTGGAAAAATAGCAGTTACCATCAGGGAAGAGCAGACAAATATAAAGACAGTTTCTTTAACAATCCCATCAAAAGTTAAACCACAGATCTGCTTCACCTCATAGATGTTTAGGGTTCTACTGCATAGTTCTAGTGTGGGTCTTAAAGATAGCACTGTTCTCCCTTAAAAACTGTTCTGAATACCAATTGGTCGGCTCAACCATATCATCCCAAAACACATCATTAATAAAGAGCTGGAATAAGTTGATAAGCAAAAAGTTATCTGTATTAACTCTACAACACACAACACCACTAAAGGCAGGCAGACAGACTGCACCAAGTTAAGGACATCAATGTCTTCCTCTAAATGAGGCACTTCATCAGTGTTAATAGTGGACCAGATGATTCCTCTTGGAGAGAAAATTCAGTGCCAGAATCTTGCGCATAGTCCTCTGCCTCAGATGCAGTCAGTCCCAGAGCCAAGTTCAGAGGCAGAATTATAAAGCAAACTAACTACCTGCTGGGCAGTCTGCCTGCAAGTAGACATACTGTTTACGAATAAAAGTGTCACAAAAAACAAGCAACCATAAACAGCACTGTGTCAAATTAGAACTCCACAAACTGTGGCTGGATCAAATAGTAAATACAACTATTGAAATATTACAATCCGCAAAAAATCTGTCAATACAAACCATACAATGACCTTTCTACTTCAAAAAGATACCTAGATACCTCTTACTTGCCACGTACAGCTAGAATGAGGATCAACTGCACCTACTTTGCACAGGCACAGCAACCACCAAAGATATCCCACTAGAAAGGAAAAGCAAAAACATTGCACACAAGACAACACATTACAGATCTTGCACAAATCCAAATGTAAATTTGAAACACAATGAAACATAACCTAAGTATGCTACAATTATTACAACAGTTAAAAAAAAAAAAACATTCCAGCAGGGCAATGATACTCATTTGAAGTAAACACTTCAATAACCGTTTAGTTACCAAACACATCCAGCTACACAAACAGCAGATCTACCAGTGCCGAAACCGCAACCACGATCAGCCTAAAAATCAGGCAGCCTGCACTCTAGACGGTTGAGTGGGCAACAAAGCATGTGTGCATCAATATGTGGACTGACCCTCACTCAAGCGGCTGCTTCCCCACGAACACCAACAAAAAATCTCTGGTGGCACAGTGGAGTGTATTCCTTCTGCATGACACATTCCTGCTGGTGATACACTCAAAAAAGACACTGGGGTAAAGGAAAAACTTTTTCTTTTTCCGTCGGTGGCTCCATACCCTCTTGATCCTCCCTGCAGCAGAAGACGTACCAGCCATTTGCTTCCTTTGGGCTCCTGGTGACCCTTGACAACATGTGCGCACCAGCCTCATCATATTGCTGGGGAAGGGAGCACTGGTGCAGGTCCATAGCACCCAAGGATTAAAGCTGCTCAGCCAGGGTGTAGCCAGGTGGTTATGTCATGATGAAGCTCATAGGTCCTCACACTACAAATTACTTTAGACCTGCTCAGGAATATAACTTTTTATGTAATCAAGTTGCTCTTCCATTGATGTTAGTCATCTTAGATATATTGTATACCACCATTTATGAACACTCACTTTACACTGAACGCTGCATCATCTACACCACAATGTTTAATATTCACATTCTTTGTCCACTTTGTTTTTTGTATATACAGGCCCCTTCATTTTTTATGTACAGAAAGCTATATTGAAGTTGATGCTTTTTTTAGTCAGGAGGGTAGTTATCTAAAAAAAAAAGGTAATTAGTGTGTAATATATTAATAATATGGAATTTCAAATCTGCAGAGCAGTAATTAATGAGTGAAAGTGTGTTTTACTATGGTGAATCCAAATAATGTGTTATTTGGCGACATTTATTTTCCTCATTATGACATACATGTATCTATGCTTGGCAGTGAAAATATATCTGGCCCAATACAACTATTCTTTAAAGCATTTTTACTAATAAACACACATTTATAACGCCAGTGCCAAGGTCAATTTGTAATTTATTGCCACAGTACAGCAGAAGTGACATAAAACAGTTAAATTATACTACCTCACAGACTGCATGTAACAATTACTTTACACATGGAAAAAACTCTTAATATTTAAAATTTCTCTTGAGTGTAATTTTAGCTTGTTGCACACATTTAATCCCTGGCATCCTGGTTTTGGTTAAATACATGTAATAAGAGATGCACATGAAGAAATAGGCCATGGTATAACCCTTATAAGCAGATGTGCATGGTATAATATGCTATTTCCATTGTTGAAGAAGGAGATAGGCATCATGACTCCATTAAAACGTTGCCTGTTGTAAGACGTGGCCTCTGCACCCACCTCACTCACCAATGGTAACCTGTAGCATATTACACTTCGAACATCTACAAGCATAATATTTATTTAAGGTGTACAAACAATCCTTTTTAACTATAACCAGAATGCAAGGGGTTATGTCTGTGCAGTGCGATAAATTCACAGTAAATAGGCCTCATGAGCATGGCCACAGTTATCTTCTGTGAAGTGATTCTAGAATGGAATCTGTGAGGCATTAAACAGACAGTTACACTCTGCTGTGATAATAACACCGCATGTGTAGCGTTCCCCCAGCCTGGGTACCCTCTAGGTACTCCAGCCAGGTACTCCACAAACAGAGGTGTGTATTACATGTTTTTTTTCCTCAATGGGTAATTACAAACTCCGCATTCTAAACTTGCATTCACTGCCCCATGTTCTAACACTTGCATCATCATGCTACAGAGTCTTTCAGGATTCAAAAAAGGTTCCGTCATTCATAATCCCAAGACGCACTTCTCCCCATCTGTTAAATATAAAATTACGATTTTGTTTTATAAAGTATGCATATTATAATTCTTCAGTGAGTCTTATTTATGCTCTTATAACTCGTCCGATGATGTCTTTGGAAACTGGGAATCAATAATCAGACTGTCCATGATCTACCTTGGTGATGTAAGAGTAATGACAGTCTGGGATTTTCCATAGGTTTTCTCTGATCCAGTCTCTGACATTAACGACCGCCGAGCATTGAGCCAGCTGTTTGAAGTGCAAGGAATCTTGTATGAGAGATTTTCCTGGACGTTGGGCTAGCATGTGCCCTTTGCAGGTGACAACTTGAAATGGCTCAGCATGAAAAGGAGCGTCAGAGTTTTGCCATTGTGGTTGACAAACAAGCACTTGATCTCCTGGCTTGAAAACAATGTTCTTTGTATGTTGCCTTTTGTCAGCAAAGGCCTTCATTTTCTGCTTACGGCTGAAGTTTGTTGGCTGTATCTTAGCATCAGTTTTGGATCTGATGTTGGTCCATTGAGGCAAATTGGTCGTTATGGCTCTCCCAAACATCAGTGTTGCAGGGCTTTCACCTGTGGTCGTGTGAGGAGTTGAATAGTAAGCCAGTAGAATAGAATTCAAGACAGTCTTGAGGTTGAGATTTTATTGTGCAGCATGCTGAACAGCTTTCTTTAACTTACTTATGAAATGTTCAACTAGGCCGTTAGCCTGTGGTCAGAGAGGTGTGCTTTTTAGATGCTTCACATTAAGCAGATAGAGAAAGTCTCTGAATTCTCTGCTATTAAAAGGTGGGCCATTGTCAGTTTTCAAAATCATAGGAATCCCCATGTCACGAAAATGCCATCTAATGTCTTAATAACTCGGTGATCAACAAGAGATCTTCATCTAATGGGACGCAAGAGTATTGTCCACAATCACCATCAGATGATGTCCATTGTCAATTTGACCAAAAAAGTCAACAACATTTCTTTCCCAGGCATACTTGGGCATCTTCGACTTGTTTAAGGGGTGTGGAGTAGTTTTCGAAGACAGGCAGTTTTACAGATTACTGGTTTCTCATTCTTTTTCAATTCATTCATCGAGATGAGGAAATCCGTCTTGATCGCGGAGAGCTCATTTATTGGCAACAATTCCATTATGTCCCTCATAAGCCGCTTCAATCACTTGCTGTCGCAAACTCTCTGGAATAACAATTCTTGAACCCCCCCGGATAATTCCTTCTTGTGTCACTGACTGTTCATCTTTGAAATTTTTGTATTTCTGAAACTGAGTATCACTGGTAGGAGGTCGAGTATGTAGATTCAATGACTGATGGGTGAAAATGTCTTTCAGTTTTAACATGTCACTATTTTGGCTCATGGCAGTGACAATTTGTTCTAACAAAATGGCAGCTTGTGTGTTCGATTTTACTGTAAGACTAGGCTTCAGCAGTCTTAGATAAGATACCTGGACATTGTATGGGTGCTCTTGAGAAGTAGTCAGCAGGGTTTTGAGCTTTCCTTGGATGATGTACAATTGTATAGCCATACTCTTGGAATTGTAGACCCCAAACCCACCTTTCAATTTATGGAGACTTCTTGGCTTTTGAATTGCCAAAGATAGTTAGAAGTGATTGATGATCCATCACAAGTGTGAAAGGTTTTCTGTACAAGAATACATACAAATGTTCACCAACCACACCACTGATAGACTTTCTTTTTCTGGTTGGGACTAAGCACGTTCAGTCTTGGACAGACTTTTACTTACTTAGGCCACAGTATGCCTTCTAGCATTTGGCTGTCTTCTGTGTTGTGCAAGAATAGTGCCTAATCCAACTGGGCTGGTGACAATAACAACTTCAATATGTAATTTCGGATCAAACTATGCCATTTCAGTATCATTTTCCATAGCTTCTGTAATGCTCTTAAAACTCAGCTTGCATTCATGTGACCAGTGAAATGGAACATGAAAACATTGTGGGTGAATGGCAGTTGACAACGCTTTTACTTTAACTGGATCGGGTGTCATGCCCCTATAAGAAAAGCTATGGGCAAAGAATTTTAGCTTTGTCATATTGAATTCACATTTTCCAGCATTTAGTGTTAAACCAGCATCAAGTAAACAACACTTGCTGTAGAGCCTTTTCATGTTCCTTTTGTGTAGCTCTGAAAACCAATATGTCGTCACTATAGTTGAAAGTATTTACAACAGGTTGTATGATACGTCTAATGACATCTTGAAAAATCTCTGCATCTGAAGACACAGCAAAACTTAGGGCCGGGTTTAGAGTTTGGCAGCGGGTTTACTCTGTCACAAAAGTGAGTTTTATCCCATCCGCTGTATTACGATTTCCATAGGATATAATGGAATCATAATACGGCGAACGGGATAGCCGTCACGTTCGTGATGAAGTAGCACTATTGGCCAAACTCTTAAATCAGGTCCATAGTCTTTTCGTATTGAAACAGACCAATATGTGTAGAAAAAGTTGTAATGAAAGTGAAATTCTCCTTGAGTTCCAACTGATAATATCCTTTTTTTAAATCAAGGCGAGAGGAGACTTTCACATTATTCTATTGTATTATCATATCAGCAATGTGCAGACCTGGATGTCATTCTCTTTCATTTGCCTTGTTCTCTTGACACATGTCCACACAGATGCCTATAGCTCTCTCACTTTTTTGGCACTATTACTATGGGGAAAACCCATGGTGTCGGAACAGTAGAAAGCTCAATAATGTCATGCTTAAATAGTGATTAGAGTTCCTTTTCAACAGCTTCTTGTAAATTAAATGCAATTCTTCTGTGTCTTTGAGCAACAGATTGAACAACTTCATTGATATGAAATTGTACTTTCATAGTCTTTTTTTCTTAGGTTTCCTAATCCATGAAATAATGAAGAGATCTGACTCACTATTTCATGATGAGCATTGATATTGTAATTCACCAGTCCGATGTCAGCAGCTGCGCTGAAATGGAGTAGACGGGCACTTGATGCTGTATCTTTCAGTACATGAACGGGTGCTTGCACTTTTGTTTTCTTGTGTTTCATAGGCCTTTACCTTTACTTTTCAGAGGCATTAATGCAGCCCATGTGTACACTTTTGTTTTCAATGGTGTAAGTTGCAGTAATGGAGACAGTTCATTGTACTTCTCCTCAGGTATAATATTTATTGATACACCGCTGTCGATAATAAAAGGTATCGCACAACTAATTATTTTCATTTTAATCTTTGGACATGTTTGAATGATTTGGTTGCTTTCTTATGTTGACTGTTATTTGACTGGTATTTCTCTTCACATATGGCCAGTCCAACATGTGCGCATTTCTCTGAGGTAAACATTGACAATGTGCAATCATCTTCTTTACTTCCACTTGATACTGACAAACTTTTCATTGATGATTTAGATGACGATCAACTTAGTTTGGTATTGATTTGTCTCAAGTGGTGTTGTCACTTGGCCTTGTGGGCGCACATCGACCGTCACTTCTGGAAAATTCGGTCTGCCATTTTGCCTTCTCGACGTGACTTGCTTACTTTTTCCTTTGCCTTGCAAACCATCACAGCGTGGCCTTTGCATTTCTGTCCGATGGCGGTACATTTGTTTTCATGTGGAAACGACAATCCACATCTGAAACACAACTTCTTTTTCCATGGAGGCATCACCTTGTGTCCTTCAGCTTTGTGTTTGTGCTTGCTTTTCATGTTCATGACTGACTCACTTTGGGCGCCTCCGGCCTCTATGTCAGCAGCTTGTCGATGAGCAAGCTCTTTGGCTCTAGCAGCCATGAGAACTCGCTTCAGACTAGGAATTTCTCTTAGCATTCGTCGTCTGAATGAATCTGACAGGCATCAGTCAATAACTCTGAGAAGTATAGCTTCTTTGTCATTAATTCATTGAATCTGCAGTGTTTTATGAGTGTATCCAGTCTCTCAACAAGTACATTTACTGTTTCACCAACTCTGTCATACCTGACTAAAAATATACCTTTCGTAATCTGCATTCAGCACTGGATTGAACTGGAAGTTCAAGGCTTCCTTCATTTGACAGCACATAACTTCATCAGCTCACTGCATTTTTTGACTCTCTTACACCATCACCAGCAAGAGTTTTGAGGTACTTGATAATCATCTGTTTCTTGTAGCGCATCAATGAAATCATCAATGTTTCTATCTAAGCAGTCCATCTATCGCCAAAATATTTTGCTTTTTGGCAGCATCGAAAGGTGGTGGTGGTGTCAAGAAGACTGCAGCATTGTAACTGTTCACAGGACTGGCTAATACTACAACTGGAGCTCTCTCCAGCTTGCCTGTTGGATGTGGTGAATTGGTTCATGCATACCATTTTTGAGGGCTTGTGACATGCTAGCTTCTGGATTGTCTTTGACAGCCTCTGGAACAGTAGCCTCTTTCTTGGTCTCCATTGGAGCCCTTCACTTCTTGGAGGGTTCTTGAGTTTTGCTAAGCCGCCACCCAGCAGCTTTGGTGGTGGGCCAGTTCAAGTATTGGATAGCTTCATAAGCACAACCTCTGTGCTTCTTTTTGGGTCTCCTTGCCCGTCACTGAGGTCATAGAGCTCTCCTTGTCAAGTCTTAGGTAGGTGTAACTACAGTATGCTTCGTTATCAATCGTTCTGTCAGCTAGTGCTCTTTTAACACTTTTAATTTGCTCTTTTATTAGCTCTTTTAATTTGATTGCAGCATTAATGCCTATTCTACTGTTGATAACTGCTGCACTTTTGAAATGTGGTTGTATCCGCCTTCAGCAGTAGAACTCTGTTAACTGTACAGCTCTTTATTGCGTAGTAGCACAGTACTTGTATGGCCTTGATCATTATTTCTTGAACACTGATGTGTAGACTTCTCAGTAAAGCTTTCTTTATCTTCAAATGCTCTATATAGGCTGGAGTTGCGCTTTGACTCCACACCTGCCAACTGTTGATTCAGCACTTTGACGTTTGGACCACTGTAAACTCTCCGGGAGAGAACTGTAGATCTTCGAGTTACTTATCCACTATCTCATCGCCAATTGTAAGGTCCTCCCCAACCTAGGTACCCACTAATGAAGAATGCCACACACTGAGTTATGTATTATTCTTCAGCATGTAACCACGAACTCGACATTCTAAACTTACATTCAGTGCCCCACATTCTAACACATATGTCATCATATTACATAGTCTTTCAGGATACAAAAAGGCTCCATCATTAATTCTCGCAAGACATGACACCATGCTATAGTAATAAATATGTGAATTTGTAATTGTTATTAACTGTCCTGAATAACATGTTATTGATGTATATTTATTTTTACCCACCTCCACATGCTATATATATATATATAAATAAATATGGCTTACTAGTGAAAATAAATGTGGCACAATCTCATATTATTTAGAACGTATAACCAGAATTTTTTTATTTTGGTGAAATATGGACAATATGTCACATGGCATCATCTCTGTGAGATGTGGATTTTATACCATAATATTTTTTAAATAAAAGCACTCAAAAATGTATATCATATTTTCAGATGATAGAGTGTAATATGCTATTTATTACCATTGTTGATTATAGGGAGGAGACATCGCATGTTCTGGAATCATTAAGAAATTAATAATGTGCTCTAAATAAATTAATATTGGAAAGAGTTTGATACTCTTACCTTGGTAGGTAATACTACGTTTTATTTCTACAGTTCTTTTGCCAGCTCTGCTCCTGGTTCACCTGGTATTGCTCCACGAGAACTCTGACGAACACAATGGAAACTGTTCTTACCATATTTGCTCTATTTTATTATCCGATTGAGGGTTCAAAATCCAGAAACAGGTAAGAATAGCTTGCACTAATCCTCATTGTTGCTATATGAAGTAATAGACGTGAGCCTAAATTAGTCAAGCTCTAGACCAATTTAAGTGAGGCATAGGGAGGTTATGGACTGATAGCAATACTAGAAATGTGCCTATATGTAATTAAATAATGCTGATCATGTTTTCTCCTTACTTGCAGTTCTAAATATTTAAGCCTAGTGGCTCTTGCATTTGTCATTCGACCGACTGCTGTCATTATTTGGATCCCTTTACTCATCAGCCATTTTTGGAAAGAACAGAAGAAAGTGGACCTTGTTGTACACCATTATTTACCTGTGGGGTAAGATGGAATTTAGAATCATCTACCTTAACTACGCAGCACTATACAGCGGGACTGGAAAGAAAAAGCAATTTTGGCAAATGTGCACCTTACTCTTGGATCATATTGTAATTGCATTTGTATAGTGCTTACTACCCTTGATAAAGCACTAAAGCGCTTTGTTCCTGAGTAGCTGCCACTCTGGAACCCAAGGTTAGCAGCTTGTCCAGTGGTTATTCATTATTGTTGATTTTTAGGATTCGTCTTGTGCTCTCAAGGAAGCCATTCCATGCATTTACTTCAGTTTCTTTATGGTAAAATAAAATAGAAGGCGTTATGGGGGATATGCAAGTTCATGCAAGATGTTGGTGGGATGAACAGATAAGTGCAGGAGATTAAGTATGGTTAGTTTGCAGGCACATGGTTTCATAGAAGGTGAGGTTGTGATCTATGAATGAGGTGTGGGCAATTTGCAGAGGTACAAAAATAGAGAATATGGCAGAGAGTCATATAACTTAGAGCAAGCTACACTCAAAGAGGAGATATGCAGAGGATAAAGGTATGGAGAGGGACATTTGATAGAAATAACAGAGAGGGAAACAACCAATAATTTGAAGTGGGATTAGGTGACTCATAAAAGCTTCATTGGAGTACAGGCACCTAATCACTTGGGCATTGGATCCTGATTACCTGACTGTTAGGATTAGAACTCCCATTTGATCTAGGTCACCTGAATGATTGAGACCCACTGGATCTAGGTCATCTGAATTCTAGAGTTAGAGCTCACATTGGATCCGGGTACCTTGACTGATAGGGGAACATTCGTATCTAGGTCACCTGTTAGGTCTCTCATTGAATCTAGGTCACTTAGCTGTTAGAGCTTCCACTGGACTAGGTCACCCAACAACTAGAGCTTTCCCTCCTATTTAACCAAATGTCCTAAGAGTTATGGTTAAAGGGTGAGGTTGAGATTGCTGCCTGTATGGGCAAGGAAATGGTCTAGGAATAGAAATTCTACCTCTACACATGCCAAACACAAGGTAAGCAGACATGTGCCAAAACAGGGGATAACCGTTATTGGGTCATAGTGGATTAGCATGTCTGGGTACACAACCCTGCATACAACCACAGGGTGAGGACTGATTTTACTGTACTCTATAAGATAACAGTCAAATTCCACCCTACTTCCTACCTCTAACCACAAGATGGAGAGCTTTAATCTTTCGAGTGGTCCTTCAGGTCTATATTCTGTGATACCATATACCAGTTTCCTACCTTATCCCCTCATCTTTAACACAGCGGGCATGTAATGTGGGTAAGAACTTGGGGATCCTTGATGGCAACTGGAGAGCATGGGTATAGGCTATACCAGCCCATCTAACCAACCACTCAACACTAACCAGACAGGTCTACGAATGTCATTGAAATCTGCACTGCATTGCTGTTCAAAGGATAATTCTAACATAGTCCATCCTGCAGGTCCCAAATAGTTCCATACACTGAGCACAAACATCCAATTATGGCAAAATTGATCTCATAATGGCAGTCATGAGTACTGCAATGCAGTCTATGATTGGAGAGCTCTGATTCCCGTTCACTGCTTCTCCACCCCTGCTGCATCGCTTAGATCCATAAGATCACAGGATGAATGACCCTCCTGTAAGAACCATTAGCTAGTGTGGAGGCATGGCCGAGGGGGCCAAGATGGCGGTCAAGCTTTAGGTGAACTCCCGCTGCCCAATATGTATCCTGCCCCATCCTGCCTACCAGCGGGCTCCTATCCTCCCAGGCAGGCCCCTGCCCTTTCGTGTGTAGGGCGTGTCCCCCATTTGGATCCTCCTGCAGGTGCCCAGCGACCCCTGGAAGACTTTTCCCGAGGACACATGGACTCGGCCAGAACAAACAGCAGCGGCAGCAGCTTAGGCAGCAGACCGGGGCCAGCACGTGGGACTGATTTGCCCTGGATGACCTGTGATTCTATTGTAACTAGGGGGAGGTGAAGGAGGGGGAGACGGGGGAGGGGGAACTGTATGATCAGAGCCCCCCCCCCCCCTGGTTTCTGGAGGTGGTGGCGGAGCTCCAGTGCTGCCCCAGCACGGGAATCCTGGTGGAGGGTGCCACCAGCAATGCGCGAGTGGATCGGTGGACTTGTGTGAGGCCTTGGCCCCATTGATTGAAAGTGGCGGCATGCCTTCTCTGGGCCCAGGACACTGAGCGGTGACATGAGAGCAGATCGGCTGGCACAGCGAGAGCTGGACCACACTGGTTGAGAGCGGCGGCCTGCAATGTGCACTGCTGTGAGGTGTGGCGGGTGGGACTGTGCGGCGTGGGGAGCTGTGACGCTGGGGTCTAGGTGGGCCGGCATTGTTGCTTGCCTTGCCCACCTGGACCCCCTTTCCCTCCAGAGACCGGTATTTTGCTGGAGTATGTACCGCGGTGGCCCAGATTCTTCCCACTTGCTGCCCGAACTTATATCTGAAGGTCTGCAGGGCCCCGGGGAGCTGCTGAGCATCGGAGGAGACTGTGGGCTGCGGGGCCAATTGTTAATAATGGCAGTGTTGCTGTAGACTGCACTTTTCTGAGCGCCAAACGGTGCGAGGAACCCTCGTGGAGGCAATTGAGCGCCTTGTAACGGAGAGCAGAGGAGTCCCCCGTCGCCTCATGTACCATTTGCACACTGTGGGCATGCATTTCAGAGCCCTCAAGACCGTTTGGCTGGATTTATTATAGGCGGCGAACATTGGGAGACTACACAGCAGCCCTGACTCTAGTGTACTTCCTAGGTGTTTCCTGGACTTCCCTGTTGTAAGACTGCACCTGCTTTCCCACCAGTGGTGCCTTGGGGGCCATCCTTCTGTGAATCCAGACTCAACTACCATTATGTGTGGAAGTGCTCGGGGGAGTTCAGCGGGCTGTGGGAGGCACCGCTATCCCAGCTGCTTATGTTTGAAACCTGCTCCTGCTCTTTTCTGTATCAGTTGTCACCTGCCCCCCCCCCCACCTCCCCCCTGGGGTAGAGCCAGGCTGTTGGCTGCCAACTGCTCTTGCTGCCTTGCGGCAAGCAGGTCAGACCCAGAGGACCACCAAGCCTGGCCCATCTGTGTGCCCCCGTAGCCTCTGCACCACTCCCCACGTTATCACAGTGCTCTGCTGCGGGTCCTGGGACTCACTGGAGTGGGCTGCTCTTGCAGAGAGCAAATTGGCCTGCTCCCTGGCACTCTGCCTCTCTCCCTCCTTTACTACCCTGCATCTGGAGATGGGATGCTGAGCCCCACTGCCCCTCCACCCCTCCAGCCCCACCAATTGCACAGACCAAAATGGGCCAATTGAATGTTGTGACATCTGCTGCTCTGTTCCAGCCACCCACAGAGCTACAGGCTTTCCTTAAAGCGATCCAGGACTCTAGGTAGACCGTGGAGGCTTACGTAGACGGTGTCCAAATTGACCTCTCCCTCTTGCCTACCGAAACGTGAATCTCAACAAATGAAGACGATGTGGTAACTTTTAAGCATCAAGTATCAAAGCTGATGTCCACAATGACTGCCTTAGATGGGGGGGCAGAGGACCCTGAAAACCGCTTCAGACACAACAGCCTACACTTTATTGGGCTCATGGAAGGAACAGAGGGCTCTGGAATAAGCAACATCCTGGTAGACTGGTTTGGATCTTGGATACCAGCAGACAAGCTGTCATGCTGCTTAGTTTTGGAGAGAGTGCAACATGCCTTAACCAAAAAACCTCCGCCTGGGACGCTTCCCAGCCCTGTCATAGTAATTGTATTTATATAGTGCTTACTACCCCTGATGAGGTGTTGAAACGCTTTTTGGCGAGTAGCATTCTAGTCCAGAACCCAAAAGAGATTAGTGATCGATTTGTATAGAATAACGTGAGTACAGTATTAGTATTCGTATAGGGAGGTATGGGTTAATTTGAGCGGAGGACATGCGAGTCTGTTAGTTCGATTGAAAAGAATAATGGAGGGATATTTAAGGGAAGAATCCAGAAGTGTTAATTGGGAAATCATAGTAGTAAGATGAGGTTGGGATGTGTAAAGGAGAGATGGAGGAGGGAAGAGTCTGTAGTAAGGTGGTGGTTTGCTGAAAATCACGTTTTTTTTATTAAGTGTCGATGCTGGAATTGGAAACCAGATTTCCACATCCTGAGTTGATCAATTCTGTGAGGCACAAATCAAGGAGTACTAGAGTACCATGGAGTGAGCACCCTGTAAGAGAGACCCAGCGGTGAGTACTTAAGTACTCCTCTATAGCCATTCCCTGCTCATAGCTGCTATTCGTAGAGTAGCTGCACCTATCTTACTCTGCGAGTTTAAGCTTCAAAGCAATGGCGAAGCCAGTCTTTGTGTCAATAGCAGGCAGGAAGTGGTCCGGCAGGATGAGCCTCGGGGAGCTTATCTGATGTCAGCATCTATTATCATTCCAGTTCCCTGCACTGAGCACAGAATGCCAGCAACCAAAAGCAGAGGGCACCCCGCCGCCTCCTGGTACAGAACCAAAAAGTCCTAGAATTCGAGAGAATAGTAGTTTGTAGCCAGAAACCTTTTTGCGCACCAATTTACTTGGATTTTCTCTGAAAAAAAACATCTTTTGATATTGCCTCAAAGAAGTATAATATTTTTAACAATGTTAATGGACTCTGCCTCCCTCCAATGTCAGGCAGCTCAGTCGTGGGCTGGTTTTCTGGGGATGGGGCACAGGGGGCTGCAAGGGCCTGTACAAGCTGTGGGGGCCAGAACTTGAAGGGTCAGTAAGGCTGGATTGGGGTTTCCTCACATGGGAAGTGTTATTTTGGAGGTCGTGTTCAGGCTAGGAATGGATTCTCTCACCTGGTGAAAGCCTCTGCTCTCCTGCAGCTGAGGCCGTGTTCCACTTTCACGACCCTGCTTCCTGCAGCTGCCAGACCTCTGTCTGCTCTGGACCTGCCCTGCCTGCAGCCCTCCTCCTTCCTCCGTCCTGCCAAACACAGTTTTCCCTTTAAAGAATGCTGATCAAATAACTTTTCCAGCCTCCTGAATTTTTGGGGCCGCAAAACAATTCTGCATGAGGCTCTGAACCATCAGGACATCCATCACCTTAACGCCAATATCCTGAGCGGTCCAGCAGAAGCGGCGCTTTTTTGAAGACGTTAAACAGAAGCCCCGGCACTCAACATCCGTTACGTTTCTTTTCCCGGGCCGTCTTAAGGTCATTTTTAATTCGACCTTTTTTTTTTTTTTTATATATATATATATATTTTTTTTAAGACTCCCGAGTTGGCCTTGGGCGATGGAGTGGTGGCCGCTGCGGCTCGAGGGAGCAGCATACCAGAAAAACTCATAACGGGAGGGGGGAGCCACCTATCCACCCACCACTTCCCACCCGAGGGCCTAAGAGGAAACGTTCTCGATCTAAGAAGGCCGGTCTGGGCCGGAGCAGACGACAGGCTTTGGCGAGCCTACCTCCAGTTGAGGAGAAGCCATTTGAAGCTGAACTAGACCTGATACCCCGCAGCTGTTTGTATCCTGTGATAGTGCACCGGATCTCCTGACTTGATCCTCTCCTCACTGCTCTGAATGGGCGGTGACCACCTTCTATCGAGGGGCCCTTGCATGAACTTGTTGATTGGGGGTGGCGGTTGTGCAGACTTCTTTACTATTGGAAGAGAAGAGAAATATTCATACTTATTCATACTGGGACTGTTGTTTTACTGTTTTTAATTTTTTTTTTTTACTTTCAGACATTATTTGCGCAAGGTTCTCACTGTGTTTACCTTAATTCCTGGGCAAGGCTCTAGGGTACTATTTACTGACCGGCCCCTTACATTGTGGGACCCTACTCCACCACACCCTTAATCTAACAGCCCTCCCCAATGGTTAAAAATATTTCCTGGAACATAAACTGTCTCCTGGACAGCATTAAAAAGTCTGCAGTATTGTGCTGTACCAAAAGATACAAAGCAAATGTGATCCTCTTTCAGGAGACACATGTCCTGGTCTCTCAGTGCCCTTTCCTAGGTCGATTTGGGTATGATTGGATTTACCAGGCAGGTTTCACTAGGGGCTCAAGGGGAGCTGTGATACTGCTTCACAAAACCCTTCCAATGACAATCACTAAGGTACATGAAGACTCTCAGGGAAGATTTGTGGCGATCGAGGGACAAATGACAGCAAAACACTATGGCCCTCATTACGACCCTGGCTGACGGCGTTATTTTGGAGAAAGGTACTGCCAACAGGCTGGCGGTACCTTTCCCCAAAATATGACATTGGCAGTTTGGCACAAGCCAAGCTGCCAATGTACCACTCCGTCCGCCAGGGCAGTAACAGCCACCGGGCTGGAGACTTCGGTTTCCAACCAGGGGGCCGTCACAATCCCACCCTCGGGATTATGACCCCCGCCTACCGCCATGGTTTTCATGGCAATCTTACCGCGACGAAAACTATGGCGGTAGGCACTGATAGGGGTCTTCCCCTTCCCCTCCCCAGAGTCCTCGCTCACCCTCCTGACCCCCGACATACACACTCATACACACACGCATACCTTCATTCACCCACGAATGCATATATTCATACACACACACACAGCAATACACACCAACATACATAAAAGCACACACGCATTCCCACGACGCAACATACACGTACACTCACACCCATTCCTGCACACATGCATTCCACACACCTCACACCCGCATGCACACATACAAAAACAGTCACACACAGCCACACATACACACACACAACACACTCCTCCCCTCTCCCCTGTTGGAGAACTCGACTTACCTGCTTGCAGGGGGTCCTGCGGCAGGAGGCGGGACGCGGCTCTGCTGCCAGCAGCAGCGTCCGCCAGTGGAACACCGCCAGGCCGTATCATGTGTAATGATATGGTCTGCAGCATTCTACTGGCGTCACACTGCTGCTGGCAGCTGCGCCACCTTACCGCCATCCACCGCCATGACCGTAGCCGGAATTCTGCCAGCCTTGTGGCGGAATTATGGCTACGGTCATAATATTGCGGATGGTAGGTAGCCACGAAGACGGTCTTTTGGAGGCCGTCGCCGTGGCGGTAGGCGGGATTTACCGCCAATGTTATAATGAGGGCCTATACCTCTATCTCCTGCTACATTCCCCAACGGCTCCTGCAACCTACTTTATGGGGAGTCCGGTCCCTAATACTTTAATGTGGTCCCAGGCCCTACGTCAGACACGTCTGACACACCACGCCCTGTAGAAAGTTGCGCTTTTCACACTTAGTCTCCTGGACTGATTCCATGGGCCCCTGTGATGCTTGGTGCATATGGAACCCATAACTGCAGTCTTGCACCCACCAGTCTGCTGCTTACCACACCGAGTCTAGAATTGACCTCCTCTGGGTACCCGTTAGTGACCTTCTGTCTCTACAATCAGTTTTAATCCTACTGCAAGGTATATCTGATTGCGCGCCCCTTCTTCTCGAGCAGGGGCCCTTTGCCCGATGTGGAGGTTTAGCGTATGGCACTTATTAGATTCGGAATGTGCAGCATTTGTGGAGGAGGAAATAAAAACCTTCTTTCTGACCAATGCAAACTTGGTGTCCTCTGCTGCAAAATTGTGGGTGGCAAGTAAGCCTACCCTACAGGGCCTGCTCAAGGGTTGTGTGCGCTGGAAGGAGTTAGCGCACCAGGCACAAATAGCAGACTTGGAGACCCAGATCATTGCCTTGGAAAGCTCGGTGGGTGGTCCTGACTCAAATGAGGTGAGTCGCCGGTTGATGGTGGCACAGTCCAGACTACAGTAGGTCTCACTGGAGGAGGCGAAGCAGTGCCGGAAGGCGTCAACCCAACAAGTTTATGAATCGGGAGACACATCAGGCAAGCTTTTATATTGACTGGCAACCTGTGACATCTTCAATAGAATTGTACCAGCCATTAGAGATTCCTCAGGTACTCTCTATGAGAAACCCTCTGCGATTGCTCAAACGTTTGCGACATTCTATCAAACTCTTTGAGGTGACTCCACCACCCCAATGTGAGGCCGAGAGTCCCCTCCTTAAAGACATACCTCTACCCTCAATTCCACCTGGCCCGTGAATTGGATCTGCCCTTAACAGCCGATGAAGTGAACCAAACAATATCTGGTTTCCAATCAGACAAGACCTTGGGCCTGACGGCTTTCCCTTCAAATACTTTCAAATCTATTGTGCTTTATTGGTGCTGTACTTGCTGGCCCTCTATGGGGAGGTGCTGTCCCCAGGCTCCTTCCCCCCAGACCTAGATAAAGGGACAGTCGTCGACATTCCCATAGCGGGATTGCCCACAGACCAATGTTCATCCTACCGACCAATTTCTTTAATTAACGTTGACATCAACTTCTTTGCTGAAGTCTTGGCAACTAGTTTGAGTCAGATCTCCTACATCCCGACCGAAGTAACTTTATGCCAGCTAGAAGCACTCAACACTGCATCCGTAGGGTACAAGTGGCACTCTCTGTCTCATCCACTGAATCATGACCAGGTCCTCCTTCTGATTGATTTCCAGAACGTTTCAGTTTCTTGGTCCTTTCTCAATGCTGTGCTCCAACGAACTGGCTTCGGCTTACCCTTCCGGAAAATGGTGGGCTTTCTGTATAATACTCCTACAGCCTAAGTTCTGGTCAACAAAGTTCTGTCCCCACTCTTCCCGATCTGTAAGGGTACGCATCAGAGGTGCCCTTTATCCCCACTTCTATTTGCCCTGGGCATAGAACTCCTGGCACACCTGATATGATATAACTCTCAGATTTGGGGCTGGCAGTGGGAGGGGGGCACTGAAGATCGCATTGCCCTTTATGCAGATGACGTGCTACACTTCCTCAGTGGTCCACAGGCCAGTCCGTCTCTATGAGATGGCCTCCGGTCTGCGAGGTCAATGCCCGTAAACCCCTTCTGGTGGTGGTGACCATAAAAACTGCAGCACATTACTGGTGCACTGACATTCTAGTTTGTCTTAACTCCTTTATATACCTGGGGGTTCATCTTTCACACCTTCTGTAATTGGTGTGGTCCCCCAATTTCCAACCCCTTGCAACAGCCCTGGACAGGGACTTGTGTAGGTGGAGTTGCCTGCCCTTCAATCGATGGGATGCATCGCAGTCCTTAAAATGTTGTGCCTTTTCCGGTATCTATATATCTTAATAAACTTTCGATAACTGATTTCTCTGAAATGGTTTCGTTCTCTGACACCGAAAATGCCTGCCTTTATTTAAGTGGGTGGACGACAGAGTAACCTTCCTCATGGCACAGAAGTCTCCGTTAGACGGTGCCTTGGTATGACCGACATTTATGATTACTACCTTGATGCACATCAGGTCCCCTTTAATAAATGATTTACAGGAGGGTGGAATGACCCCGCACACCGCCTGGAACTACACCTGCTGGGTTTGAGCGGCGTCTTGGCCTTCTATATAGAGACTGGCTGCCTCTAACGGCTTCCTCCTGCACCTCCGGGGTAGTGCACTGCTGAAAGGCAACTCTATATTTAATTATATGGGCTAATTGTCTGACAGATATGACCCCCTCTCTGGCGGGGCACCGGGCTTTGGCAAATGTTGAGTCTTGGGGGTTTTGCCCACTGGGACAGAATAGGGATCACGTATCTTGGGGATGTTCGCTGGGGATGCACTCTAATGTCCTTTCAGGAATTACTAGACCAATATGCTTTATCCCACACTCAGCTCTTTTGTTTCCTCCACTTGAGCCATGCTCTGCGGGCTCATCTCCCCATGGACGTTGAGATCCCTGAATATAGTCAGTTGGAAGCAAAACTTCTCATGAGGCACTTAGGCATGGGTGCCATATCTGCAATTTATCGTTCACTAATGATTAACGCACCAGATGGGTTCACTTCCCTCTGACAGAAATGGGAGAGCTGGGTGGGTGAACTAGATAATGATTGGCAAAAAGCATGTTTCGCCCCAAGAGAATTGGCGATCTCATCACGGTTGAGAACGATCCAAATTAACTACCTTCATGCCACTCATATATCCCCTCATCAATTGCAACAGATAGTCCGAATGGCTAAGGCCGTGTGTGCATTCTGTCTTTTCCCTGATGCAGACTTCTACCATGTGACCTGGGGCTGCCTGGCTCTACGGCCCTTTTTGGAGGGGGTGGGTCATGAGATTTCAGCAGTTCTTGCAACCCCATTGATTTGTGTCACCAGGTGGCCTTGCTGGTCCTTTTTGAGGAACTTGGAGGGCCCCGCTCCGAAAGGATTTTCAAACAGGTCATCCCGATTGGTGGCTAAAAGAGATATTGCCTGCTACTGGAAACAACCTACGCCCTCTCACTGCTGGCCTGGTAAAAGGGAGTCAACTGGTGTACTCACCAAGAGAAGCCAATTTATGAAGTAAGGGAAGGCCCCCAAAAACATGATCAAATATGGGGAAAGTGGTGGACTTATCTGCTTGATGAAGAGCTGTTTGAGTTGACTTTTCAGTATCAAGTTTGTACTCCAGAGCTATTATTGTCATGGAATCATATTTGTGCCATGGTGAATGATGTTGCCTCGTTAAACTTAAGAAAAAATTGGTTATAAAAAAATAAATAAAAAAAACACTGGCTAGCAGATTGACAAAGCCTAAGTAGACCTTGCTATTCAGCTGATATACCCTCTGTAACGTGCAGTGCAACGTGCATATAACAATTTATATTTAGATATTTGAGTTGCTGTATACAGAATAGTATGCTACCAGGAGTGTGGCCTAGACTGGAATACAGAAACAAGGCTGCGATAGGGGTCGGAACATGTAATTGAGGCTGAAAGAGATTGCGCTGTTAACATTGCAGTTTTACACTATGCGTTTGCTATTTGGACACAAGGTAAAAAAGTGATTGTCCTAGAGTCACACACTTGTTTGGTTAAGTGGCAAAGCTAGCATCAGACTTCAGTTCTCTAGGTTGCAACGTTGGCAGGTAGTTAGTGGACTTCATCTCATCCCATGTTTATCCGCAGTCATTGCTTTTTCGGAATGTCAAGCAATCTGTGTATATGAGACCACAGCATTGTAGAATGATTTGAAAAAAACTTGTTTTGCTTTATGTTACAGATTAACTACTCTAGGAATTTCTCTGCTAATTGATCGCATATTTTATGGTAAGGTAAGTTTCCATCCTTTAGAACTATGATATATAACTGTATTAACTTGTTGGTAGTAGCACTTTTTAAAGTTGTGAACTGTGGTAAGGTAGACCACTTTGTTAATGAAACAGTTTGTGTTAACAGTATCTTTTATTTTCTAGTGGATTGTGGTTCAACTGAACTTCTTGAAGTTCAACGTGTTACAGAATTTGGGCACCTTCTATGGATCTCATCCATGGCACTGGTACATATTCCAGGGACTCCCGGTTGTTCTGGGGACACATCTCCCTTTTTTTATTCATGGCTGCTGCCTGGCCCCGAAGAGGTTTCGAATCCTTCTAGTAGCTGTGATTTGGACAGTGCTGATATACAGGTGAGTACGGTGGCCTCTAGCATGACTTCAGTTAACAATCAATAATTATTGGGATAAATGTTGGACCCTTTTACTGTACAGTAAGGCAGTTTTGTCCTGGATAATTGTTAATCCAGAATACACTTGATATTGAATATAGTTGGAATGGAAAGGAGTTAGAATGTAGATGTAGGAAAGTAGCACCTTTCTGACATAGTTACCTGGTATCTTGCCTGGTGTCAGTATGTTGAGACTGTAGTACACTGGGACCCTGCTAACCAGGACCCCAGCTCAGCTATCATTTGAGAGCTCTGGTTATCTAGAACCTACTACACTACCACTAAGGGTTGCCTGGACTCGGTACAGGGTGCCTCACCTGTAGGTGTACACTATATACTGAGTCAGCCTTCTACAGTAGACTAAGGCATAGTCACTCCAGCATCTACCTAATATATTACTGTTCATATGTCAGTCAAATCACAAATGTAATGTTTGTTTTTTGTGTTGCACTGTTTCTTTCAGCATGTTGAGCCATAAAGAATTCCGGTTTATATATCCCGTGTTACCCCTCTGCATGGTGTTCTGTGGTGAGATTTTTGACTCTTCCTTTTAGAAATCTGTGCATTATTCTGTGATGGGTTCTTCTCTTCAAGTGCTGGTGTTTGTGTTATGCCTATCCAAGCAGAAAGTGCCCAGATGCTATCAATATTGCAGTGGACAGTTTCTTGGTGTCTGAATTACCCACTTGCCAAAAATGAAAATTGATTGCTTTCTAACATAAAGCATTATTTCATGTACACACTTAAGCCCCCTATTAAACCTCAGCGGAGAAAGAGGCGTTTGACACTCTCCGCAAGTGTTCGTCCACCCACCTGCCTAATTATGAGCGGGAATACCATCAATAAGATGATGATTTCTCAACAACTGGCCCTACCAAAGGCCCACCAAACATCATTCATTTAAACATCTGCCATGTAAACTGCCAGTGTTGCACGCTGCCCATTGTGTACGTGGCTTAGAGGGAGGGAAGAAAGGATGGTGGTAAAGCTTCTTGATAACTGTGTTCTGCCTGTCAAGCCTGAAGAATATTTACCAGGACTATGGAATCTCCACACTCCTCCTCCAGCACTGCCATTCTCGCACAACAGTGTGGGACGAATCTTAGGATTGGTAGTGGTTCCACGCAGCATGGTACAAATAAGGAATACTTTCAATGTAGCTGTTGTCCAGGTGCAGAACATTGATCCTGAGTGCCCAAGCTTCTTTTGGGATCAGGGCCTACCCCTCAACCAGACGTTGTGCTCAATAATCCAGTTACTAGAGGTGATTTGACATGTTAGTTGGTCATGTCCATTGTGTGTATGGTCATGATTGGTTTATTAAGGGATGTTATGGTGTTGCTGCTCACCATGACTTGTGGATTTCCTTCTTTTTATTTTACATTTTGTGCTTTTGTTTAACAAAGATTTTTCAGGTAATGTGTTGAGTTTTGTAATGCTATGCTTTAGTACTTTGCCAAAGCAAAGAAACTCGGTACACAAACTGTTGTCCTGAAAAAAACACCCAAGGGGAAAAGCAGTGAATGGCACATTTGGGGAGGTGGGGAGATCTCAAGGCCTTTGAGGCCAAGGAAGGCATAATGTTTTAAGCTCACCAGGAGTATCATAGCCTGCTCCCAAAAAGCTTGGTGAGCTTTGGGCCTGGGTGAAATTTTCATTATGCTGGTGTAATCCTGCGTAATTTCTGGCATTTCATGTAACTCTGCTTACATGAAATTCATGAAATTACTGCACTGCCCCATGTCGCGCAATTTCAGATTCTTTTGGCTAAAAATACTCTTGCAGAAGCATGGGAACACATAGAACCAAAAAAACACAAACAGCTGTTGTTCGTGCTTTGTTTCTAGCATGAAATGTGTCTCCTCGGAAATGGATACAAGGGCACATTTTGAGCAAAAGTATAGCACTAAGGGCCCAATTTTAAATTTGGCGGAAAGGATACTCCATCTCAACGGTAATGGAGTATCCTTAGTGGCAACATAATGGTCCGTCAGCCGAACCTAGATGTGGGTGGACCATACTTTGGCCACAGCTGAGACTACTCCATCTCCCCTGTGGCCAAACTTCTCAGAAGGAGTAAGGTCAGTCAGAGAAATGGCCATGTTTCCACCCACCCAATTTAGATGTGTGGACATACTGCACTTTTTTTACTCCCTGAAAAACTTGGTGGTAAGGGGCAGAAAAAACTAAAAATGCTGTCCTCGCCATAGGAGATGACTCCTATGGCGAGGAGAGCATTTTTTTAATCTTCTTAAAGATAATTATAAGTTTGACGGATGGCTTGGACATGTTGATGAAGCCCTCGGCCAAACTTAAAAAGGCATTGACAAGAACTGCTGTGATGGTGGTTCCTGCCAGTGCTTTAGAAATGACTGCCGAGTTGGCAGTCATTTCTAAATTTGGCAGACAGGGAACTCCGTCTGGGCAGAGGAGTTATATCCATCCGTCAAGATATATATCTGGCCTTAATTGCCAGATTTGCATTTAGTATAATTTGTATAAAATCTCTTATAATTACGCAAAAATGAAATTCCGCACATTTCACACTCTCCTAGCTTTAGATAATATGAATCAGGTGGAATTATATGATCCAGTATCAAGGGCACAAAAAGTGGCCATTCTGATCCTTTCCAATTAGTTGTCTGGAAATAGAGTTAGATATAGGTACAGATGAGTTTCTTGTATTATGCCCTACTTGTGGTGCATGTGGCGTTTACGAAATAGCCCATTCTGCCTTCCAGTCCCTACAAACCTATTTTATTAATGCAAGGACTCGCCTAGGACAGGTTCCATTTAGACCAGTCATTAAATGGAACAAATGTGATTGTAGTTAATCTTTCAAAAATAAATAATTACCACATTTTTGTGGCAACTGCAAAATACACTGTTCAAAGCAACGTACCTAGATACAATGCAAAATCCACCTGATAAAAACTAGTTATGACGAGAATACACAAACAAAAAAAACAATATAAAATGAAGTGTTCAAAGACATTATTTATCCTTCATATGAAAAAGCATAGCCATCCTAAGAAAGACGGACCGTTTTATTTGGTGTATTACGGAAAAAGAGCAAATTAAAATAATGTCCTAACTTACTCTCATGTTCAGAAGACCTGAAAAATAACTCTTGCTAATTCCAAGTGCCTTCAGTTTGGTAGCGCTAGGTATAAATGCCATCAGTTTCTGTGGCCCATACATCAGGTTATCTTTTCTCCCTGGTTTGTTTGGACTTAAAGTTGAACAGTCCTTTGACACTCACTCTTTCATCAGTTCTGAGAGGCTTGGGATGCTAGACTCTTTGTCAGCACCTTGGACTCCAGCTTTACTCCTGATCAGCTGGCTGACTTGCTTTTGCTGTCAGTGGAAGGCACACCTACAACTCTGCTACCTGGTCCCTTCTCAAGATTACAGGTCTCTAGTTTTACTAGGGGGTCAGGTGTCCATTCTTATTTTTTCTCTCCTTCCTCTTTCTCAAGGACATTCATCTGCTATTGTTTGGCTTGTTTGCTGTGCTGGCTAGACCAAAACCCCTGTTTATCAACTTAATCTTCCAGGGCTGTCCTCTCTCACCACAGCCACACTGATAAACTCACAGTTGCGTCCTCGATGAGGAGTTTAGGAAGATCACCTGAGCTGCCCCTTTTAGGACGAATGTGCTAGAGCGTTGGCTTTCACTCATTAGGACCATACTACTGCTTTAGATCTCGGGTCACAAAACATTAAGAATGTGGATAGTCCTTAAATTATGCTTTTGTGTGTACCTTTTGGCCATTCTACTGGAGTGTATACCATGTTCTTTTTGTCGATAGGCTTATCACTTCTGAATCCCCATGTCCTGACAGTCTTGAGCCACGACTCCATTTTTGTCTGTCCAGTCAATAAGGAAAGGATCGCTCTTTGTCCTAGTTAACTAGCCCCACTTAATGATTAGTGTCCCTGTATTTCTGAGACCTGGTCAAAATTGTAGTTTTTACTATTGTGAATGGACGTTTATTACTAGGCCAAGCACACCAAGCCTCTTAGTGTCACAGGCGAGTTGCAGCCATGAATCTGCACATGCATCACATAATTCTAACATCCTCCAGTCAGGTGACTTCTACCTATCCATCCACTGGGAGAACGAATGGAGTTTGCTTTCAAACTTTACAGTCTTCAGACTGTTTACACTTTTCTTGAGGTGTCTGGTAATTAAGTGAAGCCTCTGGGTGGTTTTCGAGCTTGCAAGATTGAGGTTAAGTGGATCATAGAGATTTGTAGTGACAAATGGACCATTTCTATATCCAAGGCCTATGCTACTGCATGATTTTGTGCTTGTAGGGATAAAGAAGAACTGTGTTTTTTTTATGGAATATTTCCAAAATATGTTTATTAAACTTGCACTAAAACATAATCAATGATAAATAAAGTAAGACCTCTACTGCCACTAATGTCTTCTTCTGACAGTAGCAGTAAAGTACTGTTCTTTCATTATGTGGTTGGAGACCGATGAATACATTTCTAGAGCCTAATCTGATTTGGTATTTGGTGAAATATTTAACACAGTTGTAAGATGTACAAAGAGTAAATTTTAAACCCATGTGATCTTGCCTTTCTAGTTGTGCAACTCTTCTAAAAGGCTTGATCTTTGAAAGTGGTGTGAATTATAGCGAGAGAACGCAGCAAGAAAACTCAACTTGTTTGAGAGTGGAGGCTCTCTTTACAAGACAAGTTTGTTAGTACAATGCAAATGCCTAATTATTTGTAAATTGTTACAAGTGTTTTCCAGGGATTGACCCTCTTTCCTTTTAAATGTTGCTGGGGGGTTCCCCCCACTATAAGGTAAGAATTATATCTAGTATGCAATTGCCAGCATTTTGTGTCAGTTACCCCTTGTGTGCCAAGAATTACATACACCATGCTAGTACTACAGATGTACCACTTGTGCTACCCATATATCATAGATGCTTCATATTTCACAAATTGCTTCCAGTATGCCAGTGCCAGCCATTTGCCCTTAGTGGTCCCATATTCCAGGAATCACCTCCAATATGCTTGGGACTGCATTTTGCCACAGATGACATCCTTTAAGAAATTACCTCTAGTAGGCCAGTGTAAGTAGAAGGCTATAGGTAGCTGCATAAATCAAGAATTATCTCGAAAATGCCATTGCCACTAGCAGACTCTCAGGCATAACACACACACACACACACTCTTGCTCACTTCCCCTCACTCACTCACATTCCCTCCTCACTTGTTCATTCATTCTAACTTACTGAAGCTCAGTCCTCTGTCACTCATCCATTCTAACACACTCGCACTCCCCCACACTCTCATTCTAACTCACTAACTCATTCATTCTAACTCACTTTAACAGTCACTCCCATTTTAATTCCTACTCCCACTCACCCAAAAATACTGACACTTGCTCACTCTCTCACTTACTTTCACAAATTCATTCTCACTCACACACCACATTCTCAAACACATACTTTCACTCTTTCACACTTCCTTTCTCGCTTGCTCTTACTCACTCACTGTAAGTCACCCAAACTTTCTCACTCACTCTGTCACTTCTTCTCCCTCTCATTAATTCCCACTCATTTCCCCACACAGATGCACTCACATATACACTATCACTCTCACCAGTTCTCAGTCTCGTGCACACATATATTCACTTTCACTCATAAATGCACAGAGCAATAACCTTGGAATTATTTATTTATTTGACTTACCTTGCCTTTACTGGTGACTTCTACATTGCGGCAACAGAGCAGGAATCCAGGGTCCATCAAGGCCTGGTATAAATGAGGAACCAACAGGAAAGCAGAGCCACAAGGAACACCTTTCTCAAACCCGCACCCAGCCTCTGATGGTATACCTGTGCACCAGCGGTGTTCTAGAAACACCTAACACTGTATTTTAATGAAAACAGCTAAATTAAATAAAGAGTTGTTTGGGAAGAGGCAAGTGGCTCGAGGTGCCAAGGTGTTGCCCTGACACCCCTGCTGACAAGCCACCACGGATTAAAAATTTGTACCTGAAGGATGTAAACCTTTTGATTAAAGTACAACATTTTATCTGAATTACTTGTAAATTGTTACAAGCGGTGAGTGCTTATACTTTGGTTGTCATCTTGTTTATAGCCTCATTCCTGATAACCAGTACACGTGAAAAAATACCATGGTATAAACCACATAAGCATATGTGCAAAGTGTAAAATGTAATTTATTACCTTTGTTGAGAGAGAGGGAGGAAGAGCATAGTTAATTACTCAAGGCAATGCCGCGTGAATCATGGCTCCTCCCTACACTAAACAGTAGTAATGAGTAGCATATTACATTTGGCACATCTGCATACATACTAATACATGTGTGTGTATATGTATATATATATATATATATATATATATATGTTCGATGGCATGTGTAGCTGCAGATACACATGCTGTGCACAGTCCGCCATCTGGTGTTGGGCTCGGAGTGTTACAAGTTGTTTTTCTTCGAAGAAGTCTTTTCGAGTCACAAGACCGAGGGACTCCTCCCATTTCGACTCCATTGCGCATGGGTGTCGACTCCATCTTAGATTGTTTTTTTTCTGCCATCGGGTTCGGACGTGTTCCTTTTCGCTCCGTGTTTCGGGTCGGAAAGTTAGTTAGAATCTTGGAAAAAAACGTCAGTATTGTTTGCGTTCGGTATCGGGTTAGTTAGAACAAATCGACACCGAATTCTGAAGAGCTCCGGTGGCCCTTCAGGGATTTTTCGATCCCCCGTCGGGGCCTGGTCGGCCCGGCCACACGTGACTTCAAGGCTGATGGAACGGACCCCATTCCGCTTCTGCCCAAAATGCCATAACAAGTATCCGTATACGGATCAGCATCTGGTCTGTAACTTGTGCTTGTCTCCCGAGCACAAGGAAGATACTTGTGAAGCCTGTCGAGCGTTTCGGTCGAGAAAGACATTAAGAGACCGAAGAGCCAGAAGACTGCAAATGGCGTAGACGCCGACAGGACAAAAGCGTTTCGAGGAGGAAGAAGAAGCTTTCTCCATCCACGAATCGGACTCGGAAGAGCTCGAGGCCGAAGAAACGTAAAAAACCGTGAGTAACACGTCGAAACATAAGACTCACGAGAAGTCAACAAAAGCCCAGGGGACGCCACCGCCAACCGGCCATGGCTTAACCCGAAAAAGAGGTGACCGATCATCGGCACCGAAAAAGGGCACGCTTGTGGCGAAGTCATCCGACTCAGGTCGAGATACTGCCACACAGCAACCTCGGACCCGAGACAGCGGCTCCGAAAAAATTCGGCACCGAGACAGCGGCACCGAAGAAGTTCGGCACCGAGACACCACGCCGAAAATAAAAAAGGTTTCTTCGGAGCCTAAAAAGACATCCGAAAAAGTTTCGGTTCCGAAACATCCAGCCTCGGAGCCGAAAACAGGTTCCTACACACAGGAACAAGGATTAACCTCCCAAATGCAAAAGCATAGATTCGGAGAGGAACTTGACGCTGTAGAGACAGACTATACACAAAGAAGGCTCCACATTCATGAGGACACAGGGAAGATAACCACTCTTCCCCCAATTAAAATAAAAAGAAAAATTGCCTTTCAACAAAAGGACAAGCAGCCACAGGCAAAAGTGGCAAGGAAAACAACTCCACCACCGTCTCCACCACCATCAATACACGCATCACCAGTAACAACTCCACCACTGATGCACTCCCCAGCTCATACTACAATGAGTCAGGATGATCCCGATGCATGGGACCTTTACGACGCCCCAGTATCAGACAACAGCCCAGACTCGTACCCTGCAAGACCGTCGCCACCTGAGGACAGTACATCTTACACACAGGTGGTCGCAAGAGCAGCTGCTTTTCACAACGTCAACTTGCATTCCGAACCAATTGAGGATGACTTTTTGTTTAACACCCTATCATCCACCCATAGCCAGTACCAAAGCCTACCTATGCTCCCAGGAATGCTAAAACATTCAAAACAAATCTTTCAAGATCCTGTTAAAGGCAGAGCCATAACTCCAAGGGTGGAGAAAAAATACAAGCCACCGCCAACAGATCCCGTTTATATTACAACGCAATTGACACCAGACTCAGTAGTTGTCGGGGCAGCTCGTAAGAGAGCGAACTCTCATACCTCAGGGGACGCACCACCTCCAGACAAGGAGAGTCTCAAATTTGATGCAGCGGGCAAAAGGGTGGCAGCACAAGCAGCAAACCAATGGCGCATTGCCAATTCACAAGCACTTTTGGCAAGATATGATAGAGCTCATTGGGATGAGATGCAGCATTTCATAGAACACTTACCCAAAGAGTTCCAGAAAAGGGCGCAACAGGTGGTGGAAGAAGGACAAAGTATCTCAAATAATCAGATACGGTCTTCAATGGATGCAGCATATACGGCTGCAAGGACAGTAAACACTGCAATAACAATAAGAAGGCACGCATGGCTGCGTACTTCGGGGTTCAAGCCGGAAATTCAACAAGCCGTGCTAAATATGCCCTTTAATGAACAGCAGTTGTTTGGGCCGGAAGTCGACACTGCTATTGAAAAACTCAAGAAAGACACTGATACAGCCAAAGCCATGGGTGCACTCTACTCCCCGCAGAGCAGAGGCACTTTTCGCAAAACACCTTTTAGGGGAGGGTTTCGAGGTCAACCAACAGAAACCACAACATCACAAGCAAGGCCCACTTACCAGAGCCAATATCAGCGGGGAGGTTTTCGGGGGCAATATAGAGGAGGCCAATTCCAGAAGAATAGGGGAAAGTTCCAAAGCCCCAAAACTCCTCAAAATAAACAGTGACTTACAAGTCACACAACCCCATCACATAACACCTGTGGGGGGGAGACTAAGCCAATTTTACAAACATTGGGAGGAAATAACAACAGACACTTGGGTCTTAGCAATTATCCAGCATGGTTATTGCATAGAATTTCTCAAATTCCCTCCAAACATCCCACCAAAAACACACAGTATGTCAAAACAACATATAGACCTTCTAGGACTAGAAGTTCAAGCATTGCTACAAAAAGAAGCAATAGAATTAGTACCAAATCTACAAATAAACACAGGAGTTTACTCACTGTACTTTCTAATACCCAAAAAGGATGGCAGTCTGTGACCAATACTAGATCTCAGAACACTAAATACCTACATCAAATCAGACCACTTTCACATGGTTACATTACAAGACGTAAGCCCACTGCTCAAACAACAAGACTACATGACAACACTAGACCTAAAGTATGCGTATTTCCATATACCAATACATCCTTCACACAGAAAATACCTAAGGTTCGTATTCCAAGGAATACATTACCAATTCAAAGTGTTGCCATTCGGAATAACAACTGCGCCAAGAGTTTTTACAAAATGCCTGGCGGTAGTAGCTGCACATATCAGAAGGCAGCAAATACATGTGTTCCCGTACTTAGACGACTGGTTAATCAAAACCAACACGCTAAGACAGTGTTCACAGCACACAAAATATGTCATACAAATCCTCCACAAACTAGGTTTCTCGATCAACTACACAAAGTCACACCTTATGCCGTGTCAAACACAGCAATACTTAGGAGCGACAATCAACACAGCAAAAGGGATTGCCACTCCAAGTCCACAAAGGGTTCAAACATTTCACAATGTAATACAGGCCATGTACCCAAAACAAAGGATACAAGTCAGAATGGTAATGAAACTGCTAGGCATGATGTCTTCATGCATAGCCATTGTCCCAAACGCAAGGTTGCACATGCGGCCCTTACAACAGTGCCTAGCATCACAATGGTCACAAGCACAGGGTCAGCTTCTAGATCTGGTGTTGATAGACCGCCAAACATACATCTCGCTTCTATGGTGGAACAGTATAAATTTAAACCAAGGGCGGCCTTTCCAAGACCCAGTGCCACAATACGTCATAACGACAGATGCTTCTATGACAGGGTGGGGAGCACACCTCAATCAACACAGCATCCAAGGACAATGGGACATACATCAAAGACAGTTTCACATAAATCACTTAGAACTGTTAGCGGTATTTCTAGCGCTGAAAGCATTTCAGCCCATAATAACCCAAAAATACATTCTAGTCAAAACAGACAACATGACAACAATGTATTACTTAAACAAACAGGGAGGGACGCACTCGACACAGTTGTATCTCCTTACACAAAAAATATGGCATTGGGCGATTCACAACCACATTCGCCTAACAGCACAATTTATTCCAGGAATTCAGAACCAGTTAGCGGACAATCTCTCTCGGGATCAGGATCACCAACAAATCCACGAATGGGAGATTCACCCCCAAATAATAAAAACTTACTTTCAAATTTGGGGAACACCTCAAATAGATCTATTTGCAACAAAGGAAAACTCAAAATGCCAAAACTTCGCATCCAGGTACCCACAGGACCAATCCCAAGGCAATGCTCTATGGATTAACTGGTCAGGGATATTTGCGTACGCTTTTCCCCCTCTCCCGCTCCTTTCATATCTAGTAAACAGGTTGAGTCAAAACAAACTCAAACTCATACTAATAGCACCAACATGGGCGAGGCAACCTTGGTACACAACACTACTAGACCTTTCAGTAGTACCTTATGTCAAACTATCCAACAGACCAGATCTGTTAACACAACACAAACAACAGATCAGACATCCAAATCCAGCATCTCTGAATCTAGCAATTTGGCTCCTGAAATCTTAGAATTCGGACACTTAGACCTCACACAAGAATGTATGGAGGTCATAAGACAAGCTAGGAAACCTACCACTAGACACTGCTATGCAAATAAGTGGAAAAGATTTGTTTATTACTGCCAAAATAATCAAATCCAGCCATTACACACATCTCCAAAAGATATAGTAGGATATTTACTACATTTACAAAAATCAAATCTAGCTTTCTCTTCCATAAAGATACATCTTACCGCAATATCAGCTTACCTGCAAATTACTCATTCAACTTCATTATTTAGAATACCAGTAATAAAAGCGTTTATGGAAGGCCTAAAGAGAATTATACCACCAAGAACGCCACCTGTTCCTTCATGGAACCTCAACATTGTCTTAACACGACTCATGGGTCCACCATTTGAACCCATGCATTCTTGTGAAATGCAATACTTAACGTGGAAAGTTGCGTTTTTAATTGCCATCACATCTCTAAGAAGAGTGAGTGAAATTCAAGCTTTTACCATACAAGAACCATTTATTCAAATACACAAAAATAAAATAGTCCTACGAATAAATCCAAAATTTTTACCAAAGGTAATCTCACCGTTCCACTTGAATCAAACAGTAGAATTACCAGTGTTCTTCCCACAGCCAGATTCTATAGCTGAAAGAGCACTACATACATTAGACATCAAAAGAGCGCTAATGTATTACATTGACAGAATAAAACTAATTCGGAAAACAAAACAACTATTTATTGCTTTTCAAAAACCTCATACAGGAAATCCAATTTCAAAACAAGGCATTGCTAGATGGATAGTTAAATGCATTCAAACCTGCTATATTAAAGCAAAGAGAGAGCTGCCTATTACACCAAAGGCACACTCAACCAGAAAGAAAGGTGCTACCATGGCCTTTCTAGGAAATATTCCAATGAACGAAATATGTAAGGCAGCAACATGGTCTACGCCTCATACATTTACCAAGCACTACTGTGTGGATGTGTTAACTGCACAACAGGCCACAGTAGGTCAAGCTGTACTAAGAACATTATTTCAAACAACTTCAACTCCTACAGGCTGAACCACCGCTTTTGGGGAGATAACTGCTTACTAGTCTATGCACAGCATGTGTATCTGCAGCTACACATGCCATCGAACGGAAAATGTCACTTACCCAGTGTACATCTGTTCGTGGCATTAGTTGCTGCAGATTCACATGCGCCCACCCACCTCCCCGGCAGCCTGTAGCCGTTTAGAAGTAGATCTTGAACATTTGTACATTTGTAAATATATTACTTTAAGCTTCATTATGTACATACGTATTCACTCCATTGCATGGGCACTATTACTAGCATACACAACTCCTACCTCACCCTCTGCGGGGAAAACAATCTAAGATGGAGTCGACGCCCATGCGCAATGGAGTCGAAATGGGAGGAGTCCCTCGGTCTCGTGACTCGAAAAGACTTCTTCGAAGAAAAACAACTTGTAACACTCCGAGCCCAACACCAGATGGCGGACTGTGCACAGCATGTGAATCTGCAGCGACTAATGCAACGAACAGATGTACACTGGGTAAGTGACATTTTCCATATATATATATATATACTGAAAAAAACAAAGGTTACAGGGACTTTATAGTAAGGAAGTTGAAAATATATAAAAACATAAAAATTCACTTAAAAAAACAAAGGTTACAGTGATGTCATAAGCAGGCTCACATTTTAAACATACCAAACCATAGAATTTTACCTGTTATAGTTAGTTATCTCAAGTAACTATAACTCGTGCCCCGCCATGCACAGTTTTTTCGTCGAACATTTTACTGAAAATATTTAATTTATATTATCAGTGATGTTGTCAAAGATGTCATCAGTGCCGTAATTTGTGGGGTAATTAGCAGTGCATGGCAAGGGCGCGAGTTATAGTCACCTTAGGGCACAAGATACACTTACTTGAGATAACTATAACTATAATAATGGGTGAATGTCTATGATTTGGTAGGTTTAAAATGTGAACCGTACTAGTTCATCCCTGTAACCTTTGTTTTATTTAACTGAATTTGTATTTTTTTTTTTTTTTGTCAATTAAAAAGAGTGAGATCACCTTTCAGAATGAACCTTAAACTTCTGAAGTTTAAAAGAAACTAAAGAAGGAAAATGACCACGGACACACCTGGAGTAGAACCCTCAACTTCCAGTGCCAGGATTCTGTGACTGTAACCTTTAGGCCATAGGTGACTCCTTACTGTGATGCTTTCAGACAAACCTATGAGAGTCAACCCATGCTTGTTATTGGAAAGAAATGTAATTGTCCATCACTTGGAAGGTTTAACAGCCAATACACCAATAAATAAACAAACTGCCAAGCAATACTAGAATTTCGACCTTCAGCCTCCTGAGTGACAGCACAAGACCATGACCATTAGGCCAGCAGTGACTCTGTTCTGCATCCAAACATAACTGTAACATTGTATAGATAGACCATTGCAATGACAATTTGGGAGGGGAGGGCATTTTGTGGGAATGAGGGACGTGGTGGGAAGCATCAAGGCCCCCACGGTCCTAGCGGGCTCCCCGCATCCTGCGGGAGCCGGCACTGCTCCCAGAAGCATGGAGCTGCTTCAAATAGGATCTCCCTGCTTGTGGGAGCAATGTTTTCATCTGTTTCCCTGCACTCATATTTGCGTGCAGGGAAACAGATGAAAATGTTGCTTTCTGACAGCAGGAACTGTTTGACAGCTCTGCTGTCAGTAAGCAAGCAAAAGCAAACAGCTATGTCTCGGGGTGGGCAACCTGGGACATAGCAGAAGCTTGTCCTAGGTGTGGCGTTGCCTCAGGGAGGTGGTGGTCCCTGGGGCTCAGGGGTCGGAACAGACCACCTTCACTCTTTTATTGTAGTCCAGGGGAGGTAGTGGGCCCTGTGGCTGGGGGGGGAGTTGCCCGGCCTCCCTGCCTTGTATTTATGTAAAACCCAGTGTAGGTGGCATTCGTGGGGCTGTGGGAGGCCACACAGCCCCTGCATCATATTTTTTTAAAGCCTCAGGGGATGACTCTACTTTGACCCCTTTTGTTTTTTTCCTCATCATTTTTTTCAGGGACTCGACTAAGGCAGAATCCCAACATGCCTACCAACATTTCCTTGTTGAAGTATTGGCAGCCAATCAGATCTCACCACAAGATCGGGAGGCTTTGCGAAGCTTACGCGTCCCTATATATATATTCAAATTTGGATTCTTTTTAATTTCCCAAAAACTACTGAATGGATTTACAACAAATAACAAAAAGGGGTCTTTCTGGACCAACAGTTACCTTTCTGCCACATTTGGTGTAATTCCGTCCAGTGGTTAGGGTGCTACTGCTGTTCAGAATTCCCAGGGAAAAATTAATAGGGAAAAAACATTTTGAGACCCCCCTTCTTCTTAGCCCCCACTTGATGGATCACCCCAAAACTTTCCAGACAGACTCTGAAGTGAGCATTGTATTTTCTTGGAAACTTTCATGAAGATTCATAAAACGGCACCAAACACATTAGCAGAAAAAAACCTTTTTCAATAGAAACTAGGTCCTAACTATAACTACCTAGTGGCAACTATGTATGTTCGATGGCATGTGTAGCTGCAGATACACATGCTGTGCATATCCCGCCATCTAGTGTTAGGCTCGGAGTGTTACAAGTTGTTTTTCTTCGAATAAGTGTTTTTTTCGAGTCATGGGATCGAGTGACTCCTCCTCTTGGTGATGGTGCGCATGGGCATAGACTCCTTTGTTAGATTGTTTTCTTTCCGCCGTCGAGTTCGGACGTGTTCCCTCTCGCTCGGAGACTTTCGATTCAGAAACTTTATATTCGCTTTATTATACCGTCTGTACTGTTTCGACCACGGTTACATCTGCAATTGATCCGATAGTACCGTCTGGATCAAGAAAACGCCCTTTTGGGCGCTTGCTCCCTTCTTGGACCTGTTCAGTCCTACCACAACACAGCCTGATGGGTCGGACTACATTCCAATTCTGTCCTCGATGCCACGCAAAATTCCCTTATACTGACCAGCACATAATGTGTAATCTTTTCCTTTCTCCCGAACATCGAGAGGAGAATTGTGAAGCTTGCCGTTCGTTTCAGTCGAAAAAGACACTGCGTGACTGAAGAGCAAGAAGACTCGAGATGGCGTTGAAATATTCAGAGTCCACTGACACCTTAGAGGAGGAGCAGGCACAGACGGCTGTTTCGCTTCAAGATTCCGACTCCAAACCAGGATCAGAAGACGACAGCCAACCGTTCACAGCGGCACAGCATGTGAGTACACCTGCCCATGCACCCACTTTAAAAAAAAATCTGGCAAGGCCTTGGGTGCATCACTGCTGGAAAGCCATGGTTCCACTCGAAAGAAAGTTGTCGGCAACCGGCCCTTCGGTTCGGCGCCGAAGAAGGCCAAGTCACCCCATCAACAGGCCACTCCTATTTCGGTGCCGGAGTCTAGCAAAAGAATAAGAAGCTCCACCTCCGAGCTGACGCCTACAATCTTTGGATCCAAAATTACTGCGTCCGGCTTCGGATCCGAAACCTCGGCTACTACCTTCAGGTCCGAAAAAAGTTTGGAACTGCTTCGGAGCCGAAAACATCCTTCTACACAGAAGAGACAGGACTTTCAAGCTGTTTGAAACAAATGCCCAAAACAGCCATTGAACAATCCTCTACGGGCACAAAAACATCAGAATGTCAAATAGAGGAATCTGATATCCAACTAATTTTGGAGGTTATGGACAGTAAGCAGAGAAGAATAAACATCCACAAAGAGACTGGAAAAATTATTGCTTCTACAACCCCACAGACTAAAAGAAAGCTGGCATTTCAAGAGACTCTTGATACTGCTCCACCACCAGCAAAAACAATTTAAGCAAAAGGAGAAGCCATCACCTCTCCAGCTTTTTCCACCACATTCACCACAGCTTTCTTTTCTCCACCATCTTCTACTCCGCCACCACTACCGTCACCATCACACTCCCATACCTATTCACAGGGAGACACAGTGGACCCTTGGGACATGTATGACTTGGATTCTATACCGTCCAATGATCCTGATCTTTATCCTACTAAACCATCCCCACCAGAGGATAGTACAGTTTACACCCAAGTCATATATAGGGAAGCTGCATACCATGGGTCCAAATGCATGCAGAACCTTTGGAAGAGGATTTCCTTTTTAATACATTATCCTCTACCCATAAACACTACCAGTTCTTACCAATGCTTCCTGGTATGCTTAGACATGCAGACAACATATTCAAAGAACCAGTCAAAGCTAGGGTTGTAACCCCAAGAATTGATAAAAAATATAAGCCTGCACCAATAGACCCAGTCGACATTACGCAACAACTGTCACCAATTCCCAGACCCTGTTGGCAAGATATGACAGGGCACATTGGGATGAAATGCAAGAATTCTTGCAATATCTACCCAGGGAACACCAAAAGAGAACACAGCAAATTGTAGAAGAGGGACAGGCTATTACAAATAACCAGATTATATCTGCCCTGGATGCAGCTGACACTTCAGATAGAAGTATTAATTCTAGCATTACAATCCGACAACATGCATGGCTAAGGTCCTCGGGTTTTAAACCTGAAATACAGCAAGCAGTGCTTAACATGCCTTTCGATAAACAGCATCTCTTCGGACCCCAAGTAGATACTACCATTGAGAAACTCCGAAAGAATTCAGATACTGCAAGAGCCATGGGAGCCCTATATACCACACCTTTTCGGGGTTCCTTTCAGAAACAACAGTTTAGGGGAGGTTTTAAACCCCAAACTACAGAGGCTTCTACCTCCCATCCAAAACAAATGCAACAGTATTATTCAAGAGGGTCAAAACTTCAGAGCCAGAGGAACGTTTACTGCCTCAAAGAGTGCTACCGCACCCATAAAACAATTACTTCCCAAACATCCCGCAATCCCACACATTTCCTGTGGGAGGAAGACTGCAACAATTCCACTCTCTCTGGCAAAACATCACCACAGATCAGTGGGTACTCAAGTACCCGCAGTGGTTATTGCCTAGAACTCATCTCTGCTTCACCAAATATTCTCCCCTCGTTCTCACAGACTCTCTCCAGAATACACTGTTCAACTAAAACAAAAAGTACAATCTGTGTTACTAAAAGGGGCAATAGAAATGGCTCCCATCTCACAGCAAGGGACAGTAGTACATTCTCTATACTTCCCTATACCAAAAAATTATGGTGCTCTCAGACCCATTCTAGATCTCAGGCCTCTAAATCTATATATCCTGTCAGAACATTTTCACATGGTCACTCTACAGGACGTCATTCCCCTACTACAAAAACACGATTACATGATCACGTTAGATCTGAAGGACGCCTACTTCCACATTCCCATACATCCAGCTCACTGCAAGTACTTAAGGTTCGTAATATCAGGCAACCACTACCAATTTAAAGTACTACCCTTCGGGATAACAACAGCTCCAAGGGTTTTCACAAAATGTCTAGCTGTGGTAGCAGCTCACCTCTGATGACAGCACACACATGTCTTCCCTTATCTAGACGATTGGTTAATGAAATACAGCACTATTCTACAGTGTCAACAACACACTCAGTACACAATAGATACCCTACGCACATTAGGGTTCACAATTAATTACCAGAAATCACATCTTCAACCAGCAGAGATTCAACCTTATCTAGGTGCAATTCTCAATACTTAAGCAGCATTCGCCTACCCAAATCCACAGAGATTTCAGGCTTTTCAATACCTCATATCACACATCCAGGTCAATCATGCTTACACAGTAAGATTTATCATGAAACTATTGGGAATGATGGCATCATGTATAGCAATAGTACTGCATGCAAGACTAAACATGACATCATTGCAACAGCGTCTCTCATAACAATGGTCTCAGGCACAGGGTCAGTTACAGGATCTAGTGTGGTTAGACTGCCAAACTTACAAATCTCTGCAATGGTGGAATCACAACTTAACAAAAGGGTGGTCCTTTCAAGACCCAGTGCCACAGACCATAATCACAACAGATGTGTCAATGACAGGTTGGGGAGCTCATCTCAACAACCTATCCATACAAGGGGAATGGGACTCAACCCAATCAACTTGCCACATAAACCACTTGGAATTATTAGCTGTGTTCTTGTCCATCAAAGCATTTCAACCTCAGATCATACGCAAGACAGTCCTAATAAGAACAGACAACATGACAACGATTTATTATCTGAAAAAACAAGGGGGGACACATTCATCCCAATTGTCCCTTCTAGCGCAAACAATATGGAAATGGGCAATTCACAATCAGATTCATTTACTAGTGGAATACATCCCAGGGATACACAACCGGTTAGCAGACCTTCTTAGCATGACGCAGCAACAAATACACGAGCGGGAGATTCACCCACAGGTACTTCAACATTACTTTCAAATGTGGGGAACACCAGACATAGACCTTTTCGCAAAAACAAGCGAAAACGCAAAATGGCAAAACTTCACATCCAGACACCCACTCCCTCAGTCCAAGGTCAATGCTCTATGGATCAACTAGTCAGGGATATTTGCTTACGCTTCCCCCCCTCTCCCGTTAATTCAATTTCTTGTCAACAAAATGTGTCATACCTCTCTCACAATGATACTCGTAGCTCCCACATGGGCACGCCAACACTGGTACACAACATTTCTGGATCTGTCAGTAGTGCCCCATCACAAACTTCCAAACAGACCAGATCTGTTAACACAGAACAAAGGTAAAATCAGGCATCCCAATCCCAGTGTACTCAACTTAGCGATTTGGCTCCTGAAGTCATAGAGTTTGGATATTTACAGCTTCCATTAGCATGTATGAACGTTCTAAAACAAGCATGTAAACCAACAGACAATGTATGCAAATAAGTGAAAACGGTTTGTATACTACTGCCAACCTAAAAATAGAGATCCACTTAAAGCATCAGTACAAGATATTGTGTGCTATTTGCTTTATTTACAAAAAGCAAACCTACCTTTTTCCTCTATCAAAATTCATCTAACAGCCATATTAGCATACCTACAAACCATACAACGTAATTCTCTCTTTAGCGTTCCTGTCATAAAAGCATTTATGGAAGGACTTAAACGCATTATTCCACCCAGAACTCCACAAGTTCTTGCATGGAATCTTAATATTGCACTCACAAGACTAATGGGCTCACCGTTCGAACCCATGCACTCCTTATATTCAGTTTCTCACATGGAAGGTTGCTTTCTTAGTAGCAATTTCTTCATTAAGAAGAGTAAGTGATATTCAAGCATTTACTCTAGAGGAACCATTCTTCCAAGTACAGAAACACAAAGTAGTACTTACGACAAACCCAACATTTTTACCTAAAGTGGTTTCACCTTTTTCACATTAATCAGTCAGTGGAATTGTCAGTCTTCTTTCCACAGCCAGACTCTACTGCTGAAAGAGCTCTACACACTCTTGACCTTAAAAGAGCTCTAATGTACTACGTAGACAGAACAAAAGATTTTCGGAAAACTAATCAACTTTTTGTTGCTTTCCCACAACCACATAAAGGTAATCCCATTTCAAAACAAGGATTAGCTAGATGTATTGTGAGATGTATTCAAACATGTTACCTTAAGGCAAAAAGGCAACTATTAATAACTCCAAAAGCATATTCCACTAGGAAAAAGGGTGCCTCTCTGGCATTCTTAGGGAATATACCAATGGCAGACATATGCAGAGCTGCCACATGGTCCACACCACATAGATTTCACAAAGAATTACTGTGTGGATGTTTTATCAAGACAACAAGCCAATGTAGGACAAGCAGTGCTAAAAACACTCTTTCAGACCACTTCAATCCCTACAAGCTAACCACTGCTTAATTGGGAGAACTGCTTTTTGGGATATGCACAGCATGTGTATCTGCGGCTACACATGCCATTGAATGGAGATTGTCACTTACCTAGTATACATCTGTTTGTAGCATGTAGTGCTGCAGATTCACATGCGCCCTCCCTCCTCCCCGGCAGCCTGTAGTCGTTGTAGTACTCATTTGTACGTATGTATGTGTGTGTATATATATATATATAGTTTTGCATGGACATCTTACTTACTTATTACATATCTATAGTTGTACCTACACAATCTTTCACTCCTTCCTACACCCTTCTGCGGGAAAACAATCTAACAAAGGAGTCTATGCCCATGCTCACTAACACTGAGAGGAGGAGTCACTCGATACTGTGACTCGAAAAAAAGACTTCTTCGAAGGAAAACAACTTGTAACAGTCCGAGCCCAACACTAGATGGCGGGATAGGCACAGCATGTGAATCTGCAGCACTACATGCCACGAACAGATGTACACTAAGTAAGTGACATTTTATATATATACATATATATATAAAATATGCACAAAGTTTAATAGGTTATTTACCATCATTGATAGCAGGGAGGGGGCAGTGACTCATGAGATAACGTATTACACTCTGCGCATCTGCTGCATATGTGGTTTATGCCATTGTTGTTATTCATGTGTAATTGTTTCAATAAAAGGTATTTAACCGAAACAGCATGCAAGGGGTTAAATGTGTGCAGTGGGGTAAAATCATAATGAAGATAACCCTTGTGACTTTTAGGAGGATTGTTAGTGTGTGTAAAGTAACTGTAGCATGCAAGTTAATAAGCAATAAAAAGTGTTTTTCTCATGTTATTTTGTCGTATTGGGGTAATAAACCTGAATTTGACACGTCACTTTAGCAATCCATGCATAATGGTTAGTTGCACTTTCTGCTTCATTGCACAGCAGTAGGAAAGCATCTTTAATATGCTATGATGTGACGTTGATTTGTCTAACAATCGGCACATTTTCACTGATCTGAAATGCAGGCTTTTCTCTTACCCATTTGAAAACATGGAAGAAACCAGCAGTGGCGTTTCTCTTTCTCTCAAATCTCGTCCCTGCTTTATATACTGGTTTGATCCATCAGCGAGGCACTCTGGACGTCATGAGCCATATTCAGCATCTTTGTACGGCGGAAGACTCATCAGTTCAGTCCAGAACGTCTATTTGGGTACTGATGCCATGCCACTCGACTCCATTTTACAGGTAACTGTCGGTATTTGCAGGCGTTTGTAACACAGCACTATTAATTTTGAGAATATTGTTTGATTTTTTTTTTCTAATTACAGAGGTTAAGAAACTCATTTTGAAAATGTGCATGCATTTTACTTGAAAAGAACTCTTAAACATGTTTGTGGCCGCATTTCTGCACAGTGTTTCATCCAACTTGATTTTTTTTGCTTTCGAACTTGTATGTGACAGGAGTGAATTCATAGCGCCATTACTGTTAAGCATAGATGTAGGTCCGCCCATTCGTCTATCAAAGTTTGAGGATCCACGTACTGAGTTTAGGAACCTATATTGGCTACTAATTTTCGCACTTCAACAATGTTCGCATTGTAATTTTTGAGACCGAGAGATAGTGAGAATATCAATATACATTCATCAGTTGGAAACCCTATACGAACAGTCTTGTTATATATATATATATATATATATATATATATTTAACACTGTTGGCCTACAGAGCTTATTCAGAATTGGGCTCAGTGAGTCCTAGGGTTGTCTGCCCGACACCCGGATCAAACTCCCTGAACGCTTCTTTTGGTTAAACGTTGCTTGTAAAGTCAAGTTTCCCTTACTTGGTATCAGTTTCCGGTTGGGCGTGTAGGCTGTGAAATAAATCTTGTAGGCATCTGGAACCAAGAAGAATGTTTAAATGTTATTCTCTGTATAACTGGCAGACGGGTTTTTTAGAGGGCAGCGGACATGTAAGATTTGTTCAAATTGAGGCAGGGGCTCTCTAATTTTGCAGTCAATTTCGTACTAGACAGTGCTGCACTAATCAAGTCTTTAAAACGCCAAAGCCCTAGTCAGTTCATGTGTCGGAAGCAGCTGAATTATCCGTCCCACTAGAATAATATGACAATTAATTGTTTTGCAGCTTTTTCCAATCTGTCAGTTTCTGGTAATATGATCGGATTAGACGGAATATATGTTGGCTTTGAGAGACAACATATAATTACCTTGTTTAGACTCCCAGGAAAGCAAGAGAAACTTTACAGGGATGAACTGAGAATCTTGATGGCTGCAGTTTGCAACCTAGTTAAGTTACTATTGTTGACAGGATCTCTGGAGCCCTTAGTTCCCTGCACACTTGTCTCTTACTTTCCAAAGGCTGCACTACATTTTGACAGCCGTTTAATTAACAAACAAAATGCATAGCAGGGGCTCATAGAAATCGCATGAGGTGTATTACCAAAACAGAATATTACATCTAAATAGCTTAGATGGCTATAAACTATTAATAAAAATGTACACTTCAGTTGTTTTACTCTCCCACGGTTTTCCTTCATTGTCTCCCCCCCCCCCTTCACTGCAATGTTTCCCTTGCAGCAAGATGTTAAAACTTAGAAACTCTGGATTCTTGCTTAAGTTGCATGCTGGATTTCTAATAAGCCAGCTACTTTCAAGCCTCCCGTACCCCTTCCTATTGATGTGGCCCACATTTAGGAGGGTAGTGAAGCTTTTTTAATAATTCCACCCATATGTGCACACCAGTTGACTTTACAAGAGGAGGCACTATTGACACTCATTTCCTAGGCATCTCTTGGAAAAGAGGTGCAGTCTCCCTGTCCATTTTTATATGGCCTGACAAGTGTTTTTCCTCCAGTGAATTGACAATTTTGAAGTTCACTGATTTATTTCACATACGTACTATAATGTTAGTTAACGGAGCTTAGTTAAGCCTAACAAGCACAAGGTAGCATTTAAATAGAACTCCCAAATGTGGGTGTAAGAAATAGGATTATTGGATGAGGTGCGTGGCAACAACCACAATCCTTGTCGGGGTTTACCACAAAAGTCACTAAATTAACCTGTGCCTAACTCTCTAGTAGCTTGGCACAAATGCAATGGAGCTTCCTAGAGGTAAGGTGTAAAGTGTTTAGGCAGCACACAAACAGTAATAAAGTGAAAATACAACAAAAGAAAAATCCCAAACCAGTTTAGATAAGTAGACTTAACAAATAAAATTATATTAGAACGACAAAAATCCAATCAGAAAAAACAGAGATATGCAATTTCAAAGTTTTAGGTGAGTATAGTGCCTAAAAGCACAAAGTGCCACTCATGATCATCTGGTTATGCTAGACCAGGGGAAAGTCATGAGTTCAGACCAACTACAATGGAGCACGGGCCTGATACAGGGACCAGATTTTTCCAGCAGAAACGTTTACCTTCTCAAAGTCCGGTATGAAGAGTTCCATTTGCAGTGAAGGAGGCTGCAAGGAGCAGGGAGAGTGGCATGGTTAGACGTCACTATAGCAAGGAGAGCAGACTGGATGCTATGGGCTGTCATCGCTGTAGCACAAAGAGCTGGTAGGATGTCCCGGACAGTCATTGCTGGACCTTCGCGTTGGTCATATCGGGCTGTCACTGCTGTAGTGCTAAGTCCAGATCTCACGCTGGTGATCACTGTTGCCTTTGTGTGTGGCAGAGTTGCAACCACGAACATGCGTATTCGTGCCAACAACAACCCAAAACTTCGGAATTACACCTTTCTTCACAGGAGGAGCTCAAATGATGTCAGCCAAGGGTCCAGGACCTGGGGGATTTCTCTTGAGGATCGAGAATTTACTGCAGCAGATGCCAACAGAGTTTAGAGATGTCCAGTGCAGCAGGTGGGCTGTGCAGTTGCAGGGAGGCCTCTGGAGCTTGGAGTGTCCCTGGAGCTTGGAGTGTCCCTGGAGCTGACCCTTAAAGTTACTCAGGTTAGCCTAGGATGAAGGTAGCAGGTCCAGTCTTCCTTCTCAGAGAGCAAGGCAGTCCTCTGGTAGCCACAAGGCAGTCCTGTGGGGCCCATGGCAGTACTACATTTTTTCCAAAGGGCTCAGGTGTATACTGAAGAGTGCCCCAGGAGGTCCAATATTTATACCTGGTGCCAACCTTTGTATGTGGGGGAGGACCATATCAACCCCCTACATTTGGTTCTGAAAAGTTCTTCCTTTCCCGTATCATGGCTCCAAGAAATCTGTGTGACAAAAGGCTAATGCCGGGTTCCTTTGTGCATGCTGGAGGCAAGCCCTTTGAACTGTAAGTGGGGCAGGGAATAGTCCCCCCTTAGCCATCTTGGCAGGATGGCTCATCCTGCCCACTCCAAGTTCCCTTTGTGTCAATGTATGGAAGGAAACCCCACAAACCCCAAAAGCAGAGCCATTCACAGTCACGTGGCCCACGATACTGGCAGAAGGCACAAAGGGTTAAGACAAGAAAATGCCAACTTTCTAAAAGTGCCATTTTTAGAATTATGACTTAACATCTGACTTTACCCTTAAAAAGGATCTTAAATTACAATTTGTTTGAGTCTAAACATGACATCTCTACCTGCTCTCAATCCAAAGTTATCACTTATTCACTGTAATAAGATAACTTAGTGTTAGTCAATGAGAGAGATAGGCCTTACAGTAGTAAAACTAGCAAGACATGTAAAACACAAACCCAAAGTTCCTACTTTTGAAATACAGTGCACCCTGCCCTATATATTTTTATGTCCTACCTTAGATATCATTTATAAGTATTAAAAAGGAAGGTTTAGGCCTGTTAGAAAGTTTATTTTGCTAGATCAGTATTCAAAATGGCACTCTAAAACTTCACTCCAGGCTGTAATGGTAGGCCTGTGACATGTTTTCAATGGCTACTTTAGTGGGTGGCACAATGAGTGTGCAGGCCCACTAGTAGCATTCAATTTACAAGTAAATTAAATGTACCAATTTGGTGTAGTCCAATTTTACCATGTTTTACTTTGTGCACTTTACCACAGCTAACCAGTGCTAGAGTCCTAAAAGCGAACAAAATTGGGTTCAGCAAAGGGCCGGAGTGAAGGCAAAAAGTTTGGGGTGATCATACAAATAGGACCAGGTCCAAAAGTGGGTGGGGGTGTACTGGCCACTTGAAACCATGGTATCACTTGACATATAGTGGTGGCAGCAATTAAAGTTCAGTTTTACAGACCTTTATCTCCCATGCCTTGCCGTAACTGGGTGGAGTGTGGTGTCTATTGGACACAGTGTGCCTGACTGCAGAAGATGGTAGCTCTCCATCCGATCATGATAGTCTGAATGTCCCTGTGCTCTGACCCCCGCAATGAAACTAGTCTGTTAGGTGAAGGTAGGTTGCCATCCAGTTCCTTTATTTAGGGAAGGCTTCTATTGCCTTGGTAAAATCCAGCTCTCTCTTCCTGTATTACAAATCATCATCCAGCATTTTTAGATCTCTTTTGGGATCTGACTTGGGCATGTTTACATCTACACCTTTACCAGTCCAAACTAGTTTGACCTAGGATTCCCTGGCTCAGATACCACATACAAGCGGAACACAAACAAGGAAGATGCACTTCTCCATGATTGAGAGAAGACCTTGAATTGTAAATGAGGCAGACCTTAGTATAGCTCAGGATTCCTGCACTGACATCCGGACACTGTACCTCAGCCCCAGACAGATGCATTGCCAGAACCAGAACCAGTTACTTTGGTGGTTTACTGTCTCCTCATCTGGCTGTGGCAAAACCAGAATCCTGGACACCCTTGTTGCTGTTAACTTTTGAACAGACCTACCATGTGAGCAGAGGAGTTGATCTGACCACTGGAGGATCTGCATGGGTCTAGGTGACTGAAGATACGGCACAGAGAACACCTTAAGAAACTACACTGCCCAAGAGCCACAATACCCCGATAGCCCTGGTAGCAAGACAAAGATGACAAATGAGCATTGCCTGGATGATGAAGATGCAGAAAAGCATTCCACATTGGTGAGCCTGCACTATCAGAAACCTCACAGGGAAACCTTGTATCTGTCCTCCAACAGACTCCGAGAGCCTTGGATGTTCTAAACCTTCTATTACTGGGGGGGGGGGTGGGGGCTGATGACACTTTTGGGTCCAGTGGGTGCCCTGGTGCCTGAAAGTTGTGGCTATTTTTAATATACAGCACCTACAGTTTTGTATACCCTGAGGTGCTGACCCACTTCTACGTATATCCTGGTAAAAATGGAGAGACATGTTTGGTGTACAACTCTTTCTACAAACATTTGGACAGTGTCATGGTTGGACAATTGTTAATGATCATAACAATCTTCCTTGCACTTGAACCCCTTGTCTGTGGCCCTCTGCAGCACAACAGTTATGGAGATCATGTTCAAGAAATTATAATTATTCCGTACCAAAATAAAAAATGATGTCAATCTATAACAGTCCAGGTTTATGGAAACCTGTCTAGTACATCCAAAAACCGATAGCAGAGGCTATAGGACCTGTCTAGCACACTACCTTATCCCTGTGTGCCAACCCCACAACTTGGAGTACCACACCGGATTAGATCGCCTAAGCCATAGGCGGGAATAATACATAATGTACCATCTTCGAAGAAAGAGAACTGGCAGGTGTCTCTGACTTTAATGAGGTATGCTTATTCAGATAAGGAGCGGTATGCGCGTCTATGTATCTCTTGTGTCGAGGGGTAGTATTGTATTTTGATACAGATTCCTACAAACAGTAGACTCGCACAGTTGTTGGTAGTTTCCAGCATAATTGTTTATCACTTGGTAAACTTTGTGTATCAGAATGATGGTAATTATTATACCAATATCAGCATTCATGATATAAAAAAAATAAACGTTAGGATAACAAAGTTTTAAGTTCTACTGTCTAAAGACTTTCCCCATTAATATATTTTAATTGGCGAGATACCTAGACAACATTTCTCAGGCACATATAGAGAAAACCAACTGGAGAATATCCTCTAAGATGAGGGATGAAAATGTGCAATTTCCTATCAAGTTCCAAGGTGTTTTCATCAATGGCATATGTTCAATGGAGAATACTTTTCAGTTTATATTAGAATTTGGCTCGTTCAGTTATCTCATCCTGTAAATGGTACAATTATTGGTATTATATTTTTAAGTGAATTAATGCTTACAGCAAGTATTACTAAGCTACCAAACGTGGGCATTCTAGTTGTCATTTTTTATCAAATTAATTTACATGGTTACAAATCTCTGACTGCTATGAAAACCAAGGACACACCCAAAGGAGCTAGTGTACCTGTTGCATCTATGAGACGATAGTGATTAAAAGAAGGATCATGGCAAATTGTTCATGATTGATGCCGCTATAGATTTGCTGTTGACCGAGTATTCATTTTTGTGTTCCCTGTGACCCCGTATCTTACATCTGTCTACTTCTGTTGGTGTCTTTAAATATTGGAGGAGGTTTACTTTTATATTTGAATAATCTTTGTAGGTTATTACTACATCAATTATGGAGAGTTTAGGAAGTAGAGATGAAGTGAGAGGGGAACCAGCAGAGAAGGAGACTCTCATGGGTTGTAGAATAGTATTTTACGTTCAGGATCTCTATTTATGAATATATTGCAGCTAGCATTCCCGGCTCTAGTTGTCTTTCCTAGTTCCTATGCAGTTGCACTTAAGTGCCCTGATTACTCAATAAAAAAGAAAGAAAAGTACTGTGTAGACAGGGACTTACTATTCACAAAATCCAAGGCTATATTAGGATGCAAGATCCTAGCTCAGAAGATTCTACCATAAGAAATAATGAAATCATGAGATGATTGGGGCTGAGATTTTCAGTGATGGTTAACCAGCAGATAGTTATCTCAAAGAACACCTAAGGCATGCTTAAAAAGCGAAAATATATTTTAATTAAAAATACATGAATGATGCTTAGTGAATGTGACATATCAGATTAAAGCCCTCATTATGATCTTGGCAGTCGAGCACTGCCGCGGTGGCGGTATGACCGCCGACGGCATGGCGGTGCTCGACCGCCATATAATGATTTGAGTAGTGAACTGGCTGCGAAGTAGCCAGTTCACTACCACCCACCGCCAGGGCTGAGTCGACCGCCGGGCCGAAGGTAGCCACCGTCGACCCGATGGTCGACCATAGACTGCCGGTGGGATAATGATCCCATTTCGACCAGGGATTTCCTGGCGGGTTAGAAAGCATACTGGTGACAGTAATTCTCATTCTTGTCAACAGTATGTGACAAGCCAGCCTCCCCCCACCACTGCCACAACCTACACCCATCCTCCCAAGCCCCTAGACCCACACCCACCCCCGAACCCATCCTCTCCCGATCTCCCTGTAGGCCCTCCCCAAACCCCCACTCCATCCCCCACCTGCCCCACCCCCATTCAGGACCACCCCCCCAAAAAAACATGGACGCATCCACACATGCACACACTCATTCAGACACATCCACCTCCTCCACTGACCGCCAGCATGGTGCCTGGCGGTTCACACCACCATCAATGGTGGTGTACCACCAGGCGTCATTATATGGCGGTCCTGCCGCGGTGGTGATCTTGGCGGTCCACTGTTTGGACCGCCGAGATCATAATAAGGACCTAAGTGTATATATTCATTGACGTACTAAATGGCATATTTATGAGAGCTTTGTTATGCTAGCACAATGCAACGTGGTACATACATGATGCAAACCTCTAGGACAGATTTTTGAAGCCACGCAAAGACACTTTCTGTGGCTTTGGCTTAAAAATATGGAGTAATGAAACACAGCGCAAATCACTGCATTGCATTACTCCTCACAAGGGAGGCTTTTCCTGGGTGTTGCCTGGGTGTTCCCACGCGGCTCCCATGGTTTTTGACGCATTCCTAGATTTATCAAACCTGGTAAACCTGGTAAACCTGGTAATGCACCAAAAAGATACGCCCCCCCAGGAGAGAAATACTGAAGAGAAATATCTTTATTTCTCCTTGTTACTTACTCGTTCTATGTGTGCTGCAATGTACCCCTTCTGCTTAAAAACATCCCTGCATGCAAAGCAGGCCCCCCTGCACCATGTTGCAAGGGTGCCTGCATTGGGGCTAGGCAGCTGATTGAAGGCCATCACTGGGGGAAAAGGACAGAAATGTGCAGTATACCTTAAAAATGGCACATTCCTGCACTTTCCCAGTGATGCAGCAAGGCAATTTGCTGTGCTGCACTGCACCACTATGCCATAAATATGGCCCTAAGAGTTCTGCAACAGGGTAGGGCACAAGCTCCATTCCTACCCACAAATTATTGGGAGTAGCGCCAAATTCAAAAAATAGGTTTGTCTACTAAGGGATGAAGCACCAATATATCTAGCACCAGAGACAAAGAAAATTAGATATTCGATAAAGCTTTGGCACCAGAGTCCTTCTATGACTAGGTGGTATATTGCAGATTTCCAAAGTCATGCAAAAGGATGACTGGGTCTTACCTACATGGATGAAAAAAACTTTGCAACCTGCGTCTATAGACCAACGTGCTCCACATAAGATACTCAGCTATACCCAACTGTGACATTATGAGATTACAAAATGGCTCTTAGCCGTGAGCGGGACAACTGTATTTACAGCATAGATTATACTGTTGATTACTGACTTCAGTGAACCTCCTCAATAGAACAAATAGATTTGTTCTTACACTGGCACGACAAAAACAGCTGTGGGGTTAGTGTGATATCCAGTTTCCACTCTAAAGAAAGCGAAGATTAGGTTGTTCGAGAGACATTGATTTTTATGCCATCTCCTCGAATGATGGAGTTGCACTCTTCAAGATGGCCAGACAAATTACAGTGTATTTTTATTTTATTGTAAGCATTTGCAAGATAGACATTACAAAAGGATTAAGTCAGTAGCAAACTTTTTGATTTACGTATTAGTGAAGACTTGGCTATGCTTACCCTACACTGGCCCATATTAATTGCAGAAAAGTTCGCAATTTTCTTCTTTAGTGATTGTCCTAAAATCTCTCATCTTTTTTTATACATTATCATCCCAGCATTGCTGCTGGAAATTGCCTCTATGCAGGGTCACCCCCAAACTCTATGCCTTCCTCCTCTTCTTTTTCTGACCTCATTATTGCTGGCTTTAGGGCTCTGGACACTTTACTACTGCTAACCAGTGCTAAAGTGCATGTGCTCTCTTCCTAAAAACATGGTAACATTGGTTCATTCCCACTTGGCATATTTAATTTACTTTTAAGTCCCTAGTAAAGTGCACTACATGTGCCCAGGGCCTGTAAATTGAATGCTACTAGTGGGCTGCAGCACTGGTTGTGCCACCCACATAAGTAGCCTCTTAACCATGTCTCAGGCCTGCCATTGCAAGGCCTGTGTGTGCAGTTTCACTGCCACTTCGACTTGACATTTAACAGTACTTGCCAAGCCTTAAACTCCCCTTTTTCTCCATATATTTCAGCCCTAAGGTAAGCCCTAGGTAACCCATAGAGCAGAGTGCTATGTAGGTAAAAGGCAGGCCAGGTACATGGGTGTTTTTATATGTCCTAGTAGTGGAAACCTCCTAAATCTTGTCTTCCACTACTGTCAGTCCTGCTCCTTTCATAGGATAGCATTAGGGCTACCCTTGTATAATGTTTGAGTGGTAGATTCTGACTAGAAAGGGCTAACCAGGTCATATTAAGTATTGCCAGAATGGTAATGGAAAGCCCTGCTTATTGGCGAGGTTGGATTTTATATTACTATTTTAGAAATGCCACTTTTAGAAAGTGAGCATTTCTCTGCACTCAAATCCATCTGTGCCTTACAGCCTGTCTCCAATCAGCGTCTGGGCTGGTTGACAGCTCCCTTTTGCATTTCACCCAGACAACCACAAACGTAGGACACTCAGTCACACCTGCACACATCTGATTACTGAATGGGTCTTCCTGGGCTGGAAGGGTGGAGGGCCTGACACTTACATTTCAAAGGATAGTGGCCTGCCCTCACACAATGGACTGCCAAACCCTCTACTGAGACCCTGGCAGACAGACCTGTACTGAAAGGGGACCTTGTGCACTTCAAGCCTTTGTGATGAGAAAATCGCCACACAGCTGAACCAGAACGACGCAGCCTGACTTCCTGAGTGAAGATTCAAGGCAGCGCCTGCCTTGCAGCCAGAAGTTTGATGCACAGCCCCACCGGATCGACACAGAGTCGATCTGGAATGACGCAGCCTGATTTTCCCAAGTGAAGAATCGACGCAGCGCCTGCTGCGTGACACAGAGTTAGAGGCCTCACCATACTGGATCGACGCAATGCCTGTGACTTCGACCCACTCGCCCAGGATTTCCACGCATCACCTCTAGGCATCAAAAAGAACCCTGCATCGCAGTGAGGAACCAAGATTGTGTGCCGGAAATCGACGCAAAGCCCCTTGCAGCGTGGAAAGAAACGACGCATTGTCTCTGCAGTGCCAGAAATTCAGACGCACACCCTACTTTTTTCACACATCTCCTCCTCTGCTGTGCGTGAACTTTTGACACAAACCAGATACTCTGTGTGATCAAGAGACAATTCTTGATTTCTAAGATTTAAGACTCTTTTTAATCTTGCTAAAGTGTTATCTAAACTTGTGGTTATTTAATCTTTATTGTTTTGACCTTATTTTACCCAGATAAATATCTTATATTTTTCTAAACCTGTGTGGTGTATTTTTGTGGTGTTTTCACTGTGTTACTGTATGGTTTCTTGCACAAATACTTTACACATTGCCTTCTAAGTTAAGCCTGACTGCTCAGTGCCAAGCTACCAGAAGGTGGGCACAGGATAGTTTTGATTATGTGTGACTTACCCGGACTAGGATTTTGGTCCCTATTTGGACAAAGGTGAATACCTCTGCCAACTAGAAACCCCATTTCTAACAATTGCCCACTAACTTAGGCTTTTCTGATCCACTTTCCAAGGATGTGGTAAATTCGGTAATGAAGTACTGTCATCGAAGTAGCAATAACTAATTTAAGGTTTGAGAATAACCTTGCATCTGCCCTTTAAAACACACTTTCCTGCTGTATATTCTAACTGTTGGGCTGTGTTATGATTAGATGTTAGTGTGATAAAGATTCCAAAACAATTACTATAAACAGTGGTCCCTATTAATAAGTTGATAACAGGCAACAAGATATCAACACAGTTTCAGAATAGTACCTTTCCATGTGGGATCCTCGGAGTCGATGGGGGCAGATTTAGTTGTAGAAGTATGTGGTGAACTGGCATTGCAGGAAGGAGCAGTCCACAATATGACTAGTGTGCCAGAAAAGGAGCAGTCAGAAAGAAAATCATTGGCACGTAACTGGAGCTACTTCATGCCGGAGATATAGATAGGGGTCCGCTGATGACCATGTAGGGCTGACCTGGACCCCTCAAAGCCTGTTTACAAAGGAAAAACTTACATTTCATCGTTGAATATTACAGATAAGTAACTTAGTTACCATAAATTATACAATGAAAACAAAAATGGTGTCTATCTTTGAATAGGACTTTTGTTCAGAAATCAGTCGATTTAGAAGAAGGGGCACAATGGGGAGTGTTTTAAACAATAGGGTTCTTCCTCCCATAATGATCTTTAAGAACCTGCTACCGATGAAAGGCAGATTGATGCACAATGGAATTCTCTAAGGGTAAACACTGCAAATTTGAAGATTTGTATTGCCACAGTGGTGCGTGCTGTGGAGAATAAGGACGAGATTTAGAACTCGGCAGACAGGTTACTCCCTCACAATGGTGATTGGTATCCCGTCCTATGAAATCTAAACCCATAGAATGTAATGGGATTTAGATTTTGGCAGACGGGATACCTGCCACCGTTGTGACGGCGTAACCTGTCCACGAGTTCTGAATCAGGCCCTAAGTTGGTAGGCATGCAGAGAGAGGGAAGGCTTCGGAGCAAACACTGAACAAGGTGGCCATGCACATTACTTCACTTCACAGGAGAAGGTGCACATGGATATTTCTTGCCAGAACTGGGCAACTGTAAAAATGCTGTTGTGGGTAGTGTTCTAAATATGTTTACTACGGTGAAAACTCTCAATAACGTATGCACAGGTGCCCAAACTGCATGTTCTAGAGGGTCCTGAAGTAACTCCCTGCATCAAGTTAGATGGCTAAATGGAGGGGTTGTTTAGTTGCTTGATCAGTGACAGCAGGAGAAGGGAGAACTGCCATCGTGATCCTACATTCAGATGAAGTCTGTGACGGGGTTATTTCGGAGGTGAGTTGGAAGGAGGAGGTCGGGTATGGGGATGCCCGGCTTCTCTTGTTTGCAGACATGTTGACCACTGAACGTGACTCTTTGTATGAAGGCTGTGCTGCACTTCCTAGCAAAACCCACATTGTATCCCAGAAGTTAAACCAGTTTACCTGGCGAAAGGATGTTGAAACGTTTATGGTGGGCATCAGAAATGGGCGTTTGGCTTACACGGAAGGTCAACGTTTGTCTTTATGCTTCCTGTTTGTGAAATGGGCAAGGAGGCTGCATGCCAATTTTCCTGACTGGTGAAAGGGACTTTTCAGGGGAGCTGGAGGATGTGGTAGGAAAGGCATGGACTCACATAATGGGGTGAACACCACATGATTATCTTTGTAGCTGAGATGCCCCGTACTCACTATCTCCCCTCTCAGGTCGTCCAGACCTCGATGGTTTATTACTCCTAATTTGTTTGACCTCATGTAATTTCTTGTTTTAAAATGTTAATTTTGGGGCTGTGGCATGACAAAGGTAGTGCCTGGTTTTGGTTGAATTATTTGATTTACCACACTATGCTACTAGTACTTTGTTTTTATTGTAATGGTTTTAATTAACTGAACAATAAAGCGGACAATGAAATTACTACTTCTGTGGCTTTTAACAAAAACATTTTAAACAAAGTGGCCTTCACTTCTGTAAATTTAGGGATTTGGACACTACTAATGATGCCTTGGGTGAAATTTGCAAACTATATGTAGCTCTCATTCTTCCCCATTTCACCAATTAAACAGCGTTTAAAGTGTCCCCATTTGTCACCCTAGACAATAGTAGGAAAAAACTTGTGGCAGCTTTTATTGCAGTTTTTTCAGTTACTAGAGCAATTATACTGATAGTTTTGTCCCTACTGGTTAGGAAAATGGGTGTGCACGAAACCCATCCACCTAGAACAACGTACTGTATTTCCATTTGCAATACTGCTATGTTTATATGATAATATTTATTATCCACTTTCAAAGGTTTCTGGAAATATGTTTGTTGTACTCTCTATTCTCAGCACGTTAGAGTTCCTTCTTCGGAAATATATGATTTGATGTCCCTTTAAAAAAAAATGTAATGCCTACACTGTTGTTACCGGTTTCTGTAGTAATTTTTGTATTTTTTTCTTTGAAAAAGTTCCAAGAAATCTGGTTCTGTTATGTATTTTATGAATTGGTGTGTTATTTTATATTTTGAATGTCCATTTCCTTGCTTTGTGGACCATTTTATACCCAATAGGCAATCTGCTTCTAGTATGTCTTTGTAAGAGGATGTACATGCTTGAGCATTCTTAATACATGTCTATTTTACAGCCATGTTCACTGTCCACTTTCGCTGAACTTCCTTGAGTGCCCTCCAGACTTAACCGAACATGATGCTTACATTGATGAGGCAGATTTATTTTACATGAGTCCGCTGGCCTGGCTCAATGCAGAGTTTTTCAATGAAACACTATTGCCATCACACTTGATTTTCTTCAGTGTACTGGAAAAGGTAAGGAAATGTTTACAGTGCTTTATATATGCGCCACAAGATGTATAGTTCTTTGGAATTATTAATACTCTACATATGATACAGGTAGAGTAACGGCCCTAATCCTTTCACAACTGTGTTGCTTGTCAGTTTATTCCTAACATTTCACACTGAAGAAAAGTATTGTGAGGATAATCTGAATAATATTATGTGAAAATGTAAACAACGTGTTGCAGGTGGCTTCCACAACTTGGGAAGTCTTTCAGAACATGCTAAGGATTGCAGATACTGAAGCAAATACATTTTAAAAGACTGCTGCTAAATTCAGACGTCCTTCTATTTGCATCCAGGGAGAAACCATCCAGGCTTTTGCATAATGTCTTGACCAAGAGATGGCTAATGTGAAAACTGAACAGCCCAGGATGGCACACAGCCATCTCCCCACCCCACCTTGTAGCACATCCAGAGCGAAGAAGTCCCATACTAGAGCATCACAACTACCGGTGCATGAACACAAGTGGATGGAGTACCAGACACATCGTAGCTCCAGATTGTGCTGGTAAGAGCTGGGAGTGGTTGTACTCCACATGTCCAGTACGTGTGTGATCGCAGCAGCAGATCAGATCCTGAACCCTGCTTCTAGCTTATGCACCTTAATCTGGTACACCTGTATAAGGGCGCATCAAATACCAGCCTCTGCACAGCCTGCTGCTTCGAAATATGACCCTGAGACTTCGTTCTTACGGGCCACTCCTCTTCTCTTAATACGATAAAAACTGCAGCCCATGGTACCAATTGGGAAAGTGAGGAGAGGAGTGACTTTCAAATGATCCTTTAACAACATTCCACACATGGATGAAACAACATTGACGTCTTGGCTGCTGTTCTTACTCTGTTTGTATGATGACCTCTCATGACCACACCTCTGCCCTTCCTGAAGGCAGGGATCTTATGACAGGCTTTAGCTCTCCCCTTGATACTTTTTTTTTCTTCTTGGGCAAGCTCAACACAATCATATCTACTTCAAAAGGCAATTGCTGTTCTGCAAGGTGGTGGAGATTTCCATGGCACTGCACGCTTCCTCTCTCCTTGACTCCCAGAGAGCAACTCTTAATTGTACACATGTGAAAACTACAGCCATTTGCTCCAAAGTAGGAGCTATGGATACCAGTCTGTTGAAAGTGAGATCGAAATTAGGTCAGTGAGAACACAGTTGGCCATCTTCCAAAACGGACTAACTATGGCTGAGATCTTGATGAATCGGAAGACGGTTTCTACAGCACATGACTTTGCCGAAGACATGACAGTTTTACATTAAGCTTATCTACATGGAGGATAGATGATATTTCTAATGTACACTTTTCGTGCATACTGGAGCGGTTCAGAAAAGATGTTGTAACCCTTGCTGCTGCAGGAGCTTCTAAGATTGAATGCACAACCCCCATTTGCGTTCCAGAGAGCACACCAGATCAGACCTAGGAATGTGGCAATGAATGACACCCACCTCCCCATAACTGCATACTTTGTGAAGCATGAACATGCACAACAGGATCCCCCAGACCTGCCCATAGAAACGGTCCATTCAACTTAGATGGTCACACTGTACACATCTCAGCAGAAATCATCATGAAAATAAAAGCTTTGCTGGCACTGAAACGTTGCAAATGGGACATTAAACATTGCATTCTGTAACAGTCCATGAGGTTGATCACTGTAGTTGCTGGGTCATAGGAATATTTTGAACCAGATGAACTGACCAAGTTCTAATACTATCTCACACTGACTTCAATGGAAATCTCTCCAGGCAATTGCCCATCTTAAAGAGAATATTCTCCACCAGGACACGTAGCCTGTCTACAGAATGAGCATGTGTGCAGAATGTCTCAATGATGCTTGGATACAAAAGACTTGGGTTCAGTTGCCGAGGCTCTGGTGAAAGGCTGTGACCAGTAACCCTGAAGCAGACAGTGGTTGATCCACCCACTAGACAACTGAACCCTATCCCGGAAAGCACATCTCAGCTTCTGCCCTCCCCAGGCTCCTCATCCTTTGCAGTCCCCCATCAGCTGAATATCAGAGTTAGCCTACTGCTGAAGGATCCTTATAAGTCTAGCACCCTCTCCTGGAATCCCAAGTCTAGTCAGATCTGTTATTTCCACACAATCAACAGGTTATTAAGCCTATGAGCTTTACTCCGCTTACCATAAATGAAGTAAAACACCATCATCCTAGTTGTCAATGGTGGCCAGGATACAAAAGTGCTTGGAGAAGTAACCCACAGCTTAAAGGTGAAGCCTAACCCCAAATGTCTACTATGTCGGTCTCCTTCCTCTCTGGAAGCTACACATTTTCACAACCTTTCCTGTCATCACTGTAGTACACTGGCATGCATAACACTACTATATCCCTCCCTGATTTCTTTCCTTTGTATTTGTTTCTCTTCCTTCGATATTGTAACCAGCTCCGACTGTCTCACACGCAACTAGAATTGCCCCCAGGAACCCTCAGGTTGTTCAATACAGCACACAATGTTTAGGCACGAGTCTTGCACTGCATCAAAAGAAAACAGTACCTATTATACTTCTGCTCTAAACAGGATGACAGCCCTCACGTAGGAAACTCGCCTTTCACAGGAGCCTGAAAAGCTAAAACACAACTACCATGCTAGACCCAAGATGTGTGGGGTTGTGATTCTTCCCAGGAAATCCCTACCTTCTAAGTTACAGAAAACGTGAATAGATAAGTAAGGATATATATGTTGGTAAAACTATCAAAATCTAATAGGTCTATTTTGGTTGGATCAGTATATGCCCTCAACCAGTCCGAAGCTAGCTTCCCTCTAAGGTTTCCAGAGTGCTTACCACATTTGTCTCAATACAAATGATGATTGGAGTCGACTGGACACTGGCCATGGACCTAGCTGCCGCCACATCTATACCTATGACATCCCACTTCTCATGTAATGTAATTGAAGATAATGGCCTGGCCAATGTTTGAAGACTAATGAACCCAACTGAGGAAAAGCTATACTTTCTCACTTGCGTTCATGGCACCTTGTCAAGAATAACTTACATTATTTTCGCACGTTCACTTTTGCCAAGAGTTGTTACTTATATAGCACGTGTACACTAACGGTGCTGTAAAAGATAACACAGCAGATACTTAATCAAATAAAATTACATTTTTAATTACTAAAATTGGATTAAAAAAAAGAATGTCAGCAACTCCTTTCCAATGACTAGAAAACAGTGACAAAGATATACTGGCAGTTTATTCCACTCTCTTGCTGTAGCCACCAAGAAGGTCCGTTCACCAAATGTGACTGTTTTGACCTTTGAAATCTGGGTAGTGGAGCACGAAGAATACGCTGAGAGAAACTGAACTGCAGTTTGAGGTCTAATGGAATTCTCGAAGCAGTAGTCTCAGCTCTTTCCTTCATACCCATCACCATTGCATTTGAATTTATGAGCTCTGTGACAAAACCATGAAGAATGAACAAACGCGTTGGGTTGGTTTCATTGTACTAGCATTCATGAGATTATGGAAGTGATGAAGATTGAATAAATTAATACGATGCTTAATGTTCGTGTACTTCCCCGGGAAATGCGAGGAGTGGTTTGTGGACAATTATAATTATATTTATATGTCTTTTTTTACCAAAACGACCGACAGGCTTCACAATCTTCCTCTCGATGTTCTGGAGAAAGGCAAAGATTACATACCATGTGGTGATCAGTGCTGATCAGTGTAAGGGAATTTGGCTTGGCAACGAGGACAAAATCGGAGTGGAGACCGATCCATCAGGCTATGGCGTGGTAGGCCTGAACAGGCCCAAGTAGGGCGCAGGTGCCCGAAAGGGCGTTTTCTTGATCCCAACGGTACTATCGGATCGATTGCAGATGGAAACGTGATCGAAACAATACCGACGGTAGACTAAAGTGAAGTTAAAGTTTCAGAGTCAAAAGTCTCAGAGCAAGAGAAAAACACATCCGAACCCGACAGTGGAAAGAAAACAATCTAACAAAGGAGTCGATGCCCATGCGCATTAGCACCGAGAGGAGTCACTCAAGCCTGTGACTCGAGAAAAGACTTCTTCGAAGAAAAACAACTTGTAACACTCTGAGCCCAACACTAGATGGTGGAATAATCACAGCATGTGTATCTACACATGCCACCGAACATACATACATACATACATACATACATATATATATATATGTTCGATGGCATGTGTAGCTGCAGATACACATGCTGTGCACATCCCGCCATCTGGTGTTGGGCTCGGAGTGTTACAAGTTGTTTTTCTTCGAAGAAGTCTTTTTGAGTCACGAGATCGAGGGACTCCTCCCATTTCTGCTCCATTGCGCATGGGCGTCGACTCCATCTTAGATTGTTTTTTTTCCGCCATCGGGTTCGGACGTGTTCCTTTTCGCTCCGTGTTTCGGGTCGGAAAGTTAGTTAGAATCTCGGAAAAATCGTCTGTATTGTTTGCGTTCGGTATCGGGTTAGTTACAACAGATCGACACCGACTTTTGAAGAGCTCCGGTGGCCCTTTGGGGTTTTTTCGATTTCCCCCGTCGGGGCCTGGTCGGCCCGGCCACGTGTCTCTTCAAGGCTGATTGAACGGACCCCATTCCGCTTCTGCCCAAAATGCCATAACAAGTATCCATATACAGATCAGCATCTGGTCTGTAACTTGTGTTTGTCGCCGGAACACAAGGAATATACTTGTGAAGCCTGTCGAGCGTTTCGGTCCAGCAAGACACTAAGAGACCGAAAAGCAAGGAGACTGCAAATGGCGTCGGCGCCGACAGGACAAGAGCATTTCGAGGAGGAGGAAGAAACATTCTCCATCCAGGAATCGGACTCGGACGAGCTCGATCCCGAAGAAACACCGAAAACCATGAGTAAGACGTCGAAACATAAAACTCACGAGAAGACAACAAAAGCCCAGGGGACGCCACCGCCAACAGGCCATGGCTTAACCCGAAAAATAGGTGACCGATCATCGGCACCGAAAAAAGGCATGCATGTGGCGAAGTCATCCGACTCCGGTCGAGATACCGCCACACAACAATCTCGGGCCCGAGACAGCTGCTCCGAGCAGATTCGGCACAGAGACAGTGGCACCGAAATGGAGACACAAATGGAAATGGAGACACCACGACGCCGAAAATAAAGAAGGTTTCCTCGGAGCCCAAAAAGGCGACCAAAAGGATTTCGATTCCGAAACATCCAGCCTCGGAACCGAAAACAGGTTCCTACACAGAGGAACAGGGATTGTCCTCCCAGATGCAAAGACATAAGTTCGGAGAGGAACTTGAATTTGTTGAGCCAGACTACACTCAAAGAAGGCTCCACATTCAAAAAGACACAGGGAAGATAAGCACTCTTCCCCCAATTAAAACAAAAAGAAAACTTGCTTTTCAAGAAAAGGACAAGCAGCCACAGGCAAAGGTGGCAAGACAAACAACTCCACCACCATCTCCACCACCATCAATGCACACATCACCGGTAGCCACTCCACCACTGATGCAATCCCCGACTCATACTGCAATGAGTCAAGATGATCCTGATGCATGGGACCTTTATGATGCTCCTGTATCAGATAACAGCCCAGACTGTTACCCTGCGAGGCCGTCGCCACCTGAAGACAGTACATCCTACATGCAGTTGGTCTCAAGGGCTGCTGCGTTTCATAACGTCACCTTGCATTCAGAACCAATTGAGGATGACTTTTTGTTTAATACACTCTCCTCCACTCATAGCCAATACCAAAGCTTACCTATGCTCCCAGGAATGATAAAACATTCCAAACAAATATTTCAGGATCCTGTAAAAGGCAGAGCCATAACTCCAAGGGTGGAGAAGAAGTACAAGCCACCACCAACAGACCCTGTTTATATTACGCAGCAATTAACACCAGATTCTGTGGTTGTTGGGGCAGCTCGCAAGAGAGCAAACTCTCATACCTCGGGAGATGCACCACCTCCAGACAAGGAGAGTCGCAAATTCGATGCTGCGGGTAAAAGAGTGGCAGCACAAGCAGCAAACCAATGGCGTATTGCCAATTCACAAGCACTTTTGGCAAGATACGATAGAGCTCATTGGGACGAAATGCAGCATTTCATAGAACACTTATCCAAAGAGTTCCAGAAAAGGGCACAACAAGTGGTAGAAGAAGGACAAAGTATCTCCAATAATCAGATACGGTCATCAATGGACGCAGCAGATACGGCTGCAAGGACAGTAAATACTGCAATAACGATAAGGAGACACGCATGGTTGCGTACGTCAGGATTCAAGCCGGAAATACAAAAAGCCGTGCTGAATATGCCCTTTAATGAACAGCAGTTGTTTGGGCCGGAGGTTGACACTGCTATTGAAAAACTCAAAAAAGATACTGATACCGCAAAAGCCATGGGCGCACTCTACTCCCCACAAAGCAGAGGCACATTTCGCAAAACACAATTTAGGGGAGGGTTTCGAGGTCAACCTACAGAAGCCACAACCTCACAAGCAAGGCCCACTTATCAAAGCCAATATCAGCGGGGAAGTTTTCTGGGGCAATATAGAGGGGGACAATTCCAAAAAAATAGAGGGAAGTTCCAAAGCCCCAAAATCCCTCAAAACAAGCAGTGACTTACAAGTCACACATCCCCAACACATAACACCTGTGGGGGGAGACTAAGCCAATTTTACAAACATTGGGAGGAGATAACAACAGACACTTGGGTACTGGCAATTATCCAGCATGGTTATTGCATAGAATTTCTCAAATTCCCTCCAAATGTCCCACCGAAACACACAATATGTCAAAACAACATATAGATCTTCTAGGACTAGAAGTTCAGGCATTGCTACTAAAAGAAGCTATAGAATTAGTACCAAAACACCAGAAAGGAACAGGAGTTTACTCTCTGTACTTTCTCATACCCAAAAAAGACAAGAGTCTGAGACCTATATTAGATCTCCGAACATTAAATACCTACATCAAATCAGATCACTTTCACATGGTGACATTACAAGACGTAATCCCACTACTCAAACAACAAGACTACATGACAACACTAGACCTAAAGGATGCATATTTCCATATACCGATACATCCTTCACACAGAAAGTACTTAAGGTTTGTATTCCAAGGGATACATTACCAATTCAAGGTGTTGCCATTCGGAATAACAACTGCGCCAAGAGTTTTTACAAAGTGCCTAGCAGTCGTAGCTGCACATATCAGAAGGCAGCAAATACATGTGTTCCCGTACCTAGACGATTGGTTAATCAAAACCAACACGCTAGAAAGGTGTTCACAACACACAAAGTATGTCATAGAAACCCTCCACAAACTAGGTTTCTCAATCAACTACACAAAGTCACACCTTCTGCCGTGTCAAACACAGCAATACTTAGGGGCGACAATCAACACAGCAAAAGGGATTGTCACTCCAAGTCCACAAAAGGTTCAGGCATTTCACAAGGTAATACAGGCCATGTATCCAAATCAAAAAATACAAGTCAAAATGGTGATGAAACTCCTAGGCATGATGTCCTCATGCATAGCCATTGTCCCAAACGCAAGGTTGCACATGCGGCCCTTACAACAGTGCCTAGCATCACAGTGGTCACAGGCACAGGGTCAACTTCTAGATCTGGTGTTGGTAGACCGCCAAACATACACCTCGCTTCAATGGTGGAACAGTATTAATTTAAACCAAGGGCGGCCTTTCCAAGACCCAGTGCCACAATATGTAATCACTACAGATGCCTCCATGATAGGGTGGGGAGCACACCTCAATCAATACAGCATCCAAGGACAATGGGACACTCACCAAAAACAGTTTCACATAAATCACTTAGAACTATTGGCAGTATTTCTAGCGCTGAAAGCATTTCAACCCATAATAAGCCACAAACACATTCTTGTCAAAACAGACAACATGACAACGATGTATTACCTAAACAAACAGGGAGGCACACACTCAACACAGTTGTGTCTCCTGGCACAGAAAATATGGCATTGGGCGATTCACAACCACATTCGCCTAATAGCACAATTTATTCCAGGAATTCAGAATCAGTTAGCAGACACTCTCTCTCGGGATCACCAACAGATCCACGAATGGGAGATTCACCCCCAAATACTGAATACTTACTTCCAGAGTTGGGGAACACCACAAATAGATCTATTTGCAACAAAGGAAAACGCAAAATGCCAAAACTTCGCATCCAGGTACCCACAAGATCAGTCTCAGGGCAATGCGTTATGGATGAGTTGGTAAGGGATATTTGCTTACGCTTTTCCCCCTCTCCCACTCCTTCCATATCTAGTAAACAAGTTGAGTCAAAACAAACTCATACTAATAGCGCCAACATGGGCAAGACAACCTTGGTACACAACACTACTAGACCTCTCAGTAGTGCCTCATGTCAAATTACCAAACATACCAGATCTGTTAACGCAACACAAACAACAGATCAGACACCCAAATCCAGCATCATTGCTATGCAAATAAGTGGAAAAGATGTGTGTATTACTGCCATAATAGTCAAATTCAACCCTTACACGCATCTGCCACAGACGTCGTAGGATACTTACTACATCTGCAAAAGTCAAAGCTAGCTTTTTCTTCCATTAAGATACATCTTACAGCAATTTCAGCTTACCTGCAAATTACGCACTCAACTTCTCTATTTAGGATACCAGTCATAAAAGCATTTATGGAAGGTCTAAAGAGAATTATACCACCAAGAACACCACCAGTTCCTTCATAGAACCTCAACATTGTCTTAACACGACTCATGGGTCCACCTTTTGAGCCCATGCACTCTTGTGAAATGCAATACTTAACATGGAAAGTTGCATTTTTAATTGCCTTCACATCTTTAAGAAGAGTAAGTGAGATTCAAGCATTTACCATACAAGAACCATTTATTCAAATACACAAACATAAAGTAGTTCTACGGACAAATCCTAAATTTTTACCAAAAGTCATATCACCGTTCCACTTAAATCAAACAGTAGAACTACCAGTGTTCTTCCCACAGCCAGACTCTGTAGCTGAAAGAGCACTACATACATTAGACATCAAAAGAGCGTTAATGTACTACATTGACAGAACAAAACTAATTCGCAAAACAAAGCAATTATTTATTGCTTTCCAAAAACCTCATACAGGAAATCCAATTTCTAAACAAGGCATTGCTAGATGGATAGTTAAGTGCATTCAAACCTGTTATCTTAAAGCAAACAGAGAACTGCCTATTACACCAAAGGCACACTCAACTAGAAAGAAAGTTGCTACCATGGCCTTTCTAGGAAATATTCCAATGACCGAAATATGTAAGGCAGCTACATGGTCTACGCCTCATACATTTACCAAACACTACTGTGTAGATGTGCTAACGGCACAACAAGCCACAGTAGGCCAAGCAGTACTAAGAACATTGTTTCAAACAACTTCAACTCCTACAGGCTGAACCACCGCTTTTGGGGAGATAACTGCTTACTAGTCTATGCACAGCATGTGTATCTGCAGCTACACATGCCATCGAACGGAAAATGTCACTTACCCAGTGTACATCTGTTCGTGGCATTAGTCGCTGCAGATTCACATGCGCCCACCCGCCTCCCCGGGAGCCTGTAGCCGTTTAGAAGTTGATCTTGAACATCTGTATATTTGTAAATATATTACTTTAAACTACATTATGTACATACGTATTCACTCCATTGCATGGGCACTATTACTAGCATATACAACTCCTACCTCACCCGCTGCGGGGAAAACAATCTAAGATGGAGTCGACGCCCATGCGTAATGGAGTCGAAATGGGAGGAGTCCCTCGAACTCGTGACTCGAAAAGACTTCTTCGAAGAAAAACAACTTGTAACACTCCGAGCCCAACACCAGATGGCGGGATGTGCACAGCATGTGAATCTGCAGCGACTAATGCCACGAACAGATGTACACTGGGTAAGTGACATTTTCCATATATATATATATATATAAATATATACACACAAACACAGAGTCAAGTTAGATAATTAAGAATTAAAATGCATGACCATGGGGGTTGAATCCTTCGTCCTTGTCAGCATCAAGCCGAGGAACCCTGAACAGCTGCGGCAGGAGGTCTTTCCAAAAGTCTCGAAGCAGTATCTCAGCTCTTTCCTTCATACTCATCACCATTGCATTTGAATTTATGAGCTCTGTGACAAAACCATCAAGAATGAACAAAAGAACATCTCAAGATCATATTTATGTACCTTACTGAAAACAAGGGCTCAGATGGAAAAGGAAGATGATGATGACGATTGTGAGAGACACTGCCATACCAAAGGGGAAAAAAAATAATTGGTACATATTCAGCTGCGGTCCACCATCAAACTCTTACTGCATTAAGTACACTATTAAGCTGAACAAACCAGCTTTGGAAAGAGCAGCATTTTCTCTGAACTCTCCTTTTCACAAATATGCTCTACTCAATCCCATCTGCAACTGTATCAATACGAACATGGCAAAAAAAGCACAAGCTCTAAATCTGCTGCCTTTTATAAAAATCGTTATAAACCCTAAGAAACTCACAGGGGTATCCGAGGAATTTGCCCCTCCCCCCAACCCCTTTATGGCCCTGCCGTGTTTCAGATGAAGAAAAGACTTAGCTCAGTGGCAAAATCACTAAAGAAGCAATACCTGAAGTTCTAACTGACCTTACAAGTCGCCAAGAGAAGTCTGTTTCCATAGAAAACTGTGTATACTAGGCAAGGCACAGCTTCTGGACTTTTTATATGAATCATATAGGAAGCAGAGACTACTGGCTATTCACCCTTCAACTCCAATAACCTCCTTTATAGTGGTTACTGACCTACCTTGCTGATCAATTTAGGCATAAAATTACTAGCGAAGATCCTGACAAATAGACTTAAGAGCATGATCCATCCACATCAGAAGAGGGTTTGTCCCTAAAAGATGTACACAAACCCACCATAGAATGTTGCCCCATCTGCTCTAGTGTAGTAAAGACTCCCCTGATGGAACCATCAACCTATCCCTATATGCAGAGAAAACATTCAACAGAATTAACTTGAGTTCTCTATTTTGAATGCTTGAGAGTTGGGATTAGGTAATGACTTGATATCTACAATTAATTTGTTGTACAATAATCCTTTGATACAGGTGAACTCGGGAGCCTCCTCTCTTCCACAGTCAGGCCGGACACAAGACAGGGGTGCCCTCTATCCATTCTGCTCTTCCTACTAGACTTAAAACTCCAAGCAAAAACTAATTGGCAGTCCTCTTCAGCCACAAGAATACACTCAAATGGTAAAGTAAATGTCCTGTTGTATTCTCATAGGTCTAGCTCAGTTCTCTTTTCTTTCAGGCTTTGAGGTGGAGTACCCCCGTGCGTGTGCCCCCGAGTGCCGTGCGCCGCCCTCCCCTCTCAGCCCCTCCTTTTTAGTAGATTTCCCTTTTCGCCGTCTTGCCGCTTTTCCCGCCGCTCCTACCGCGCTTTTCCGCAGTTTTTTGCCGCTCTTTTTTTGCCGCTTCCAGCTCCCCTGCCCGCCCACCTCCCGCCTCCCAGCTGACCCCGCCTCCCCACCTACCCCTTAAATGGCGGCCGCTGCGAGGCCGCTGCGAGGCCGCGCAGCGGGCGCGCCGCTGGCGCGCCAAAGGCGCGCCTAAGGCAAGCCCGTCTGCGCCCGTCCGCGCCTGGACCGCGCCCGAACCCCTGGCCCCCGCGCCCCCCGCCTGACCTATGACTCCGCCACCCTCGCCAACCTCAACCCTGGCCGCGTGCCGGGCTGCTACCGCGCCACCCCCAAACGAACCCACGGACCCTTCACCTGCAGCAACTGCCGCTTCACCTGCCTACGGACCCACACCGCCACCACCAAGAACGACGCCCCCGGAAGCAACCTCGAATGCATCCTGGTCAACACCCGCTCCGTCCACAGGCACGCCATCGAACTGTGGAACCTCATCAACTCAACGAACCCAGACATCGCCTTCCTCACCGAGACCTGGATGAACCCCTCCTCGGCACCCGACATCGCCATAGCCATCCCCGACGGCTACAAAATCATCCGGAGAGACCGCTTCAACCGCACCGGAGGAGGCATCGCCATCGCACACAAAAGCTCCATCAGCATCTCGACCCACACTGACAACTCACTTCCCGACGCCGAACACCTCCACTTCGCGATCCACATCGACCCCAAGACAACCCTAAGAGGCACCCTCATGTACAGACCACCAGGACCCCGCACCAAGTTCAGCAAAGACATCGCAGACTTCGTCAACCCCCACGCACTCTCATCCACCGACTACATCCTCCTAGGAGACCTCAACTTTCACCTGGAGAACCACACCGACAACAACACCACCGCCGTTCTAGACAACCTCGCCAACCTGGGACTGAAACAACTGGTCAACACCCCCACCCACTACGCCGGACACACGCTCGACCCCATCTTCTCCTCAAGCAAACACATCACCTTCAGCCACACCACCGAACTCACATGGTCGGACCACAGCTGCGTCCACTTCAACTTCAAGAAAACCACCGTGCATCACCACACCCGACAACCACCAAAAAGACACTGGAACCGAATCACCACAGAACAACTCGCAGCAACGCTCTCCCTGAACCAACCCACCAGCACCAGCAACCCCAACGAGGCCGCCAACAACCTCACCAACTGGATCTCCGACTGCGCCAACCTCCTGGCCCCTCTGAAGACCCAAACCAACACCAACAACCACAAGAAAAACTCCTGGTTCACCACCGAACTCAAAAACTCCAAGAAAGAATGCCGCCTCCGCGAGAAGACATGGCGCCTCAACCCGACGGAGGAAAACCTGACAGCTCTCAAGGACACCACCCGCCAACACCACCAACGCCTCCGCACCGCACGAAAAACAGCCTACCAGAACAGACTTGACAACAACGCCCACAACAGCAAAGAACTATTTGGCATCGTCAAAGAGCTCTCCAACCCGGACGCAGAAACCAACCCCATCCCTCCCTCACAGGACCTCTGCGACTCCCTCGCGACCTTCTTCCACCGTAAGATCGCCGACATCTACAACAGCTTCACGACCACCAACATGAACCCGCCCCCGGAAGCCGCAAACGACATCTCCACCATCCTCGCCTGGAACCCTACCACCACCGAGGAAACCACCCGCGCCATGAACTCGATCCACTCGGGATCACCCTCCGACCCCTGTCCTCACCACATTTACGACAAGGCCGACAACATCATCGCACCCCACCTCCGAGACGTCATCAACGCCTCCCTCACCACTGCTACCTTCCCTGAAAGCTGGAAACACGCAGAACTCAACGCCCTCTTAAAGAAACCTACAGCAGACCCCACCAAACTCAAAAACTTCCGGCCTATCTCCCTCCTACCGTTCCCCGCCAAAGTGATTGAGAAAATCGTCAACGCTCAACTCACCGCCGCCCTGGAATCCTCCGACTCCCTCGACTCCACTCAGTTCGGATTCAGGGCCAACCACAGCACCGAAACCGCCCTCATCGCAGCCACGGACGACATCCGAGCCCTGACCGACAAGGGTGAAACTGTGGCCCTCATTCTCCTGGATCTCTCTGCAGCCTTCGACACGGTCTGCCACCGCACCCTGATAGACCGCCTCGGCAGCGCCGGCATCAGAGGCAAGGCCCTGGAATGGGTCATCTCCTTCCTCTCCGGAAGGACCCAGAGAGTCCGCCTCCCCCCCTTCAGATCCGCAGCCACGGAGATCATCTGCGGCGTACCCCAAGGATCCTCCCTCAGCCCCACCCTATTCAACGTCTACATGACCCCCCTGGCAAACATCGCACGCAAACACGGACTCGACATCATATCCTACGCCAACGACACCCAGCTCATCTTATCCCTCACCAACAACCCCACATCAGCAAGGACCAGACTACACGACGGCATGAAGGAAGTAGCGACCTGGATGACAGACAGCCGACTGAAACTGAACACAGATAAAACGGAGGTCCTCATCCTCGGCCCTACCCCCTCCGCATGGGACGACTCCTGGTGGCCCCCCGCCCTAGGCAGCACTCCCCAACCGACCAACCATGCACGCAACCTCGGCTTCATCCTGGACTCCTCCCTCTCGATGACCAGACAGGTCAACTCAGTGACCTCGGCGTGCTTCAACACCCTCTGCATGCTCCGCAAGATTTTCCGCTGGATCCCCATCGACACCAGGAAGACCGTCACCCACGCCCTCGTCACCAGCCGCCTGGACTACGGGAACACTCTGTACGCCGGCATCACCACCAAGCTGCAGAGGAAACTTCAACGGATCCAGAACGCCGCAGCACGACTCATCCTGGACATACCTCGCCACCACCACATCTCCGGACACCTGAGAAAACTCCATTGGCTCCCGGTCAACAAGAGGATCACCTTCAGACTCCTCACCCACGCACACAAAGCCCTCTACAACCTCGGACCCAAACTCATCAACTCCCGCGTCTCCTTCTACACTCCTCCGCGCACTCTGCGCTCCACCGGTCAGGCCTTGGCAGCCGTTCCTCGCATCCGCAAAACCACAGCCGGAGGAAAATCCTTCTCTTTTCTGGCAGCGAAGACCTGGAACTCCCTGCCCAGTCACCTTCGCGCCATACCCGAACACCTCCCCTTCAGAAGGCAGCTCAAGACCTGGCTCTTCGAGCACTGACCCCCTCCCCCCCAGCGCCTTGAGACCCTTATGGGTGAGTAGCGCGCTTTATAAATGTGATTGATTGATTGATTGATTGATTGATTGAGTAAACTTGGAATCGACCAGGGTAACTGCTGAAGGTTAATGCTTCAATTGTAAGCAGAGTAGACTCAGTTAATTGGGTATCCTTGTTAATAGAGGCCTTGAGCAGTTGGTTGAAGACAACCTATGTCCAGTAATAACCCAAAAAGTTGCTTTATTATGTGCTGCGGTCTCGGTTGTAGGTGCCATAGGGTTGTAAAGATAATGGTGCCTCCATGTTTTATTTAACTATAGTTTCAGAATGCTGCTCCTGACAAAGAAATTATTACTCTAAATAGACCTAGAGAATCAATTATCTGAGCCAACAGCTGATGGCCTTTGAGTTACAGGCTGAATCACTTTCTGGTGGGCTCAGTTTGCCCCATATAACTGTTAATCACCGGGCAGATCAGTAGTCCCATCTGGCTCGCTTTCTACTTCATGATACTCCCCGTCTTTTGCTGGTCACAGAAAAGGACTTATTAGATGGCACTACTGGGATGATTCATGTGTACCTTGCCAAATCCCCCTAAGTGGTGTCAGGAAACCATATTATCCAACCCATAGTCAGGTTAGAACTGAGGCCATTTGAAATTGAAAACTGACCCCCTTCCCACATAAATGTAGCAATTTAGATTTGGGTAAAGGAAGTCAATGGGTAGTACTAGGTCTAACACTATGGGTGTGATTTATCATACTTTCATGCAACGCAAGGCAGCAAGACACCTTGAATGAAAGGGAGAGGTTGGGAATGGACCACATTTAACATTATATGGTACATTCCTGTCCTCTCCTTGCGCTGGCGCACATGGGCTGCCTTGCGTCAACGCAATCACCCTTGCACTGTGGTGCAGGGGTGCCTGCATTGTCGGCAGGCATGCATTTGTCCAGGAAAGGGCACCTTCCAGCAAAAAACTATCCTCAGAGGCATTTTCCTCTAAGTGTGCTGCAAATATTATACTTACTGTTACAACAGAGAAAATGAAGAAAATAAACATTATGGTGAAAACTAACTATCTATATTGCCTCCTGCTACTAATCACTAGCCTCTAGAAAATCTGCCATTCTGAGAGGCAGACTACAGCAATCTCATAGCTGATGAAAAAGGCAAGGTGCAGTCCGATAGCACAACGCAATCTCTGTTGCACGCTGCGCTAAACAAGATATCCTTTGGAGTGATGAATCTCCCTAGAATGGGGGAATTCCCTCTCCCGGACAAAATAGGCAGGGTGCTGTCAGCTAGCATAGTCCCTGAGAAAAATATAATGAGAATTCACACAGCACTATGCACCTGTAAATGTTCAAAAATACGTCCGGCCTTAAGAAAACACAATACTACCTTAGATGTATGTATGAAAGAAAACGTAAAGTTTCTTTTTCATGGGTGTAGTTTTGCACCTTGAAGAATTTTCTGGATTCACATGCTGTGCATTATTCCGCCATCTAGTGGTTGTGTCCAGAATTCTCCAGTACTTTCTAGACTTTCTTTTCTTTGTGTTTGCTTAGTCCTTCCTCTTTTTTGTTGTTTGTTGGTTGGCGTTGCCTGTACCTCCATTTGGTGTTCCTTGTGACATAGTCATGCTTCCGCCGGAAGCTCCCACCTTTGGTTGCCATCTTCAGATTTATTTTGTCTTTTCTCCATCTTCCTGGTGGAGGTGAATGGGTCACTTGTTAGTCCAGAAAATTCTTCAAGCTGCAAAACTACACTTACAGGCAAAAAAACTTTGTTTCACAGCTGAATCTTTTCTGGATTCACATGCTGTGCATAGATTACGTGGCAGTATGATTATCTTGTGGAGGATGGGTTGAAGATGGACTTAAATTTAAAAATAGATGTTTTAGTACCTTCTGGCCCACCTGAGCTTCCTTGCTCATTTGGATCTCTATGCAGTAATGCTTTGTAAAAGTTGCAAGGAAGCCCACATTGCAGCCACACAATTCTCTAGTAATGGTGTGTTTGAAAGAAGGGTGATGGTTCCCCCCTTCTTCCTTGTTGGGTGTGCCTTAGGTTTTGTTCCCAATCTTCCCCCAGCATTTGTGTGACATACCTTTATGGTGTCCAAAGTCCATCTGGCCACTGTATCCTTAGTAACTGGCTTCTATCCACATCGACCCCAAGATAACCCTAAGAGGCACCCTCATGTACAGACCACCAGGACCCCGCACCAAGTTCAGCAAAGACATCGCAGACTTCGTCAACCCCCACGCACTCTCATCCACCGACTACATCCTCCTAGGAGACCTCAACTTTCACCTGGAGAACCACACCGACAACAACACCACCGCCGTTCTAGACAACCTCGCCAACCTGGGACTGAAACAACTGGTCAACACCCCCACCCACTACGCCGGACACACGCTCGACCCCATCTTCTCCTCAAGCAAACACATCACCTTCAGCCACACCACCGAACTCACATGGTCGGACCACAGCTGCGTCCACTTCAACTTCAAGAAAACCACTGTGCATCACCACACCCGACAACCACCAAAAAGACACTGGAACCGAATCACCACAGAACAACTCGCAGCAACGCTCTCCCTGAACCAACCCACCAGCACCAGCAACCCCAACGAGGCCGCCAACAACCTCACCAACTGGATCTCCGACTGCGCCAACCTCCTGGCCCCTCTGAAGACCCAAACCAACACCAACAACCACAAGAAAAACTCCTGGTTCACCACCGAACTCAAAAACTCCAAGAAAGAATGCCGCCTCCGCGAGAAGACATGGCGCCTCAACCCGACGGAGGAAAACCTGACAGCTCTCAAGGACACCACCCGCCAACACCACCAACGCCTCCGCACCGCACGAAAAACAGCCTACCAGAACAGACTTGACAACAACGCCCACAACAGCAAAGAACTATTTGGCATCGTCAAAGAGCTCTCCAACCCGGACGCAGAAACCAACCCCATCCCTCCCTCACAGGACCTCTGCGACTCCCTCGCGACCTTCTTCCACCGTAAGATCGCCGACATCTACAACAGCTTCACGACCACCAACATGAACCCGCCCCCGGAAGCCGCAAACGACATCTCCACCATCCTCGCCTGGAACCCTACCACCACCGAGGAAACCACCCGCGCCATGAACTCGATCCACTCGGGATCACCCTCCGACCCCTGTCCTCACCACATTTACGACAAGGCCGACAACATCATCGCACCCCACCTCCGAGACGTCATCAACGCCTCCCTCACCACTGCTACCTTCCCTGAAAGCTGGAAACACGCAGAACTCAACGCCCTCTTAAAGAAACCTACAGCAGACCCCACCAAACTCAAAAACTTCCGGCCTATCTCCCTCCTACCGTTCCCCGCCAAAGTGATTGAGAAAATCGTCAACGCTCAACTCACCGCCGCCCTGGAATCCTCCGACTCCCTCGACTCCACTCAGTTCGGATTCAGGGCCAACCACAGCACCGAAACCGCCCTCATCGCAGCCACGGACGACATCCGAGCCCTGACCGACAAGGGTGAAACTGTGGCCCTCATTCTCCTGGATCTCTCTGCAGCCTTCGACACGGTCTGCCACCGCACCCTGATAGACCGCCTCGGCAGCGCCGGCATCAGAGGCAAGGCCCTGGAATGGGTCATCTCCTTCCTCTCCGGAAGGACCCAGAGAGTCCGCCTCCCCCCCTTCAGATCCGCAGCCACGGAGATCATCTGCGGCGTACCCCAAGGATCCTCCCTCAGCCCCACCCTATTCAACGTCTACATGACCCCCCTGGCAAACATCGCACGCAAACACGGACTCGACATCATATCCTACGCCAACGACACCCAGCTCATCTTATCCCTCACCAACAACCCCACATCAGCAAGGACCAGACTACACGACGGCATGAAGGAAGTAGCGACCTGGATGACAGACAGCCGACTGAAACTGAACACAGATAAAACGGAGGTCCTCATCCTCGGCCCTACCCCCTCCGCATGGGACGACTCCTGGTGGCCCCCCGCCCTAGGCAGCACTCCCCAACCGACCAACCATGCACGCAACCTCGGCTTCATCCTGGACTCCTCCCTCTCGATGACCAGACAGGTCAACTCAGTGACCTCAGCGTGCTTCAACACCCTCTGCATGCTCCGCAAGATTTTCCGCTGGATCCCCATCGACACCAGGAAGACCGTCACCCACGCCCTCGTCACCAGCCGCCTGGACTACGGGAACACTCTGTACGCCGGCATCACCACCAAGCTGCAGAGGAAACTTCAACGGATCCAGAACGCCGCAGCACGACTCATCCTGGACATACCTCGCCACCACCACATCTCCGGACACCTGAGAAAACTCCATTGGCTCCCGGTCAACAAGAGGATCACCTTCAGACTCCTCACCCACGCACACAAAGCCCTCTACAACCTCGTACCCAAACTCATCAACTCCCGCGTCTCCTTCTACACTCCTCCGCGCACTCTGCGCTCCACCGGTCAGGCCTTGGCAGCCGTTCCTCGCATCCGCAAAACCACAGCCGGAGGAAAATCCTTCTCTTTTCTGGCAGCGAAGACCTGGAACTCCCTGCCCAGTCACCTTCGCGCCATACCCGAACACCTCCCCTTCAGAAGGCAGCTCAAGACCTGGCTCTTGAGCACTGACCCCCTCCCCCCCAGCGCCTTGAGACCCTTATGGGTGAGTAGCGCGCTTTATAAATGTGATTGATTGATTGATTGATTGATTGAGTAAACTTGGAATCGACCAGGGTAACTGCTGAAGGTTAATGCTTCAATTGTAAGCAGAGTAGACTCAGTTAATTGGGTATCCTTGTTAATAGAGGCCTTGAGCAGTTGGTTGAAGACAACCTATGTCCAGTAATAACCCAAAAAGTTGCTTTATTATGTGCTGCGGTCTCGGTTGTAGGTGTCATAGGGTTGTAAAGATAATGGTGCCTCCATGTTTTATTTAACTATAGTTTCAGAATGCTGCTCCTGACAAAGAAATTATTACTCTAAATAGACCTAGAGAATCAATTATCTGAGCCAACAGCTGATGGCCTTTGAGTTACAGGCTGAATCACTTTCTGGTGGGCTCAGTTTGCCCCATATAACTGTTAATCACCGGGCAGATCAGTAGTCCCATCTGGCTCGCTTTCTACTTCATGATACTCCCCGTCTTTTGCTGGTCACAGAAAAGGACTTATTAGATGGCACTACTGGGATGATTCATGTGTACCTTGCCAAATCCCCCTAAGTGGTGTCAGGAAACCATATTATCCAACCCATAGTCAGGTTAGAACTGAGGCCATTTGAAATTGAAAACTGACCCCCTTCCCACATAAATGTAGCAATTTAGATTTGGGTAAAGGAAGTCAATGGGTAGTACTAGGTCTAACACTATGGGTGTGATTTATCATACTTTCATGCAACGCAAGGCAGCAAGACACCTTGAATGAAAGGGAGAGGTTGGGAATGGACCACATTTAACATTATATGGTACATTCCTGTCCTCTCCTTGCGCTGGCGCACATGGGCTGCCTTGCGTCAACGCAATCACCCTTGCACTGTGGTGCAGGGGTGCCTGCATTGTCGGCAGGCATGCATTTGTCCAGGAAAGGGCACCTTCCAGCAAAAAACTATCCTCAGAGGCATTTTCCTCTAAGTGTGCTGCAAATATTATACTTACTGTTACAACAGAGAAAATGAAGAAAATAAACATTATGGTGAAAACTAACTATCTATATTGCCTCCTGCTACTAATCACTAGCCTCTAGAAAATCTGCCATTCTGAGAGGCAGACTACAGCAATCTCATAGCTGATGAAAAAGGCAAGGTGCAGTCCGATAGCACAACGCAATCTCTGTTGCACGCTGCGCTAAACAAGATATCCTTTGGAGTGATGAATCTCCCTAGAATGGGGGAATTCCCTCTCCCGGACAAAATAGGCAGGGTGCTGTCAGCTAGCATAGTCCCTGAGAAAAATATAATGAGAATTCACACAGCACTATGCACCTGTAAATGTTCAAAAATACGTCCGGCCTTAAGAAAACACAATACTACCTTAGATGTATGTATGAAAGAAAACGTAAAGTTTCTTTTTCATGGGTGTAGTTTTGCACCTTGAAGAATTTTCTGGATTCACATGCTGTGCATTATTCCGCCATCTAGTGGTTGTGTCCAGAATTCTCCAGTACTTTCTAGACTTTCTTTTCTTTGTGTTTGCTTAGTCCTTCCTCTTTTTTGTTGTTTGTTGGTTGGCGTTGCCTATACCTCCATTTGGTGTTCCTTGTGACATAGTCATGCTTCCGCCGGAAGCTCCCACCTTTGGTTGCCATCTTCAGATTTATTTTGTCTTTTCTCCATCTTCCTGGTGGAGGTGAATGGGTCACTTGTTAGTCCAGAAAATTCTTCAAGCTGCAAAACTACACTTACAGGCAAAAAAACTTTGTTTCACAGCTGAATCTTTTCTGGATTCACATGCTGTGCATAGATTACGTGGCAGTATGATTATCTTGTGGAGGATGGGTTGAAGATGGACTTAAATTTAAAAATAGATGTTTTAGTACCTTCTGGCCCACCTGAGCTTCCTTGCTCATTTGGATCTCTATGCAGTAATGCTTTGTAAAAGTTGCAAGGAAGCCCACATTGCAGCCACACAATTCTCTAGTAATGGTGTGTTTGAAAGAAGGGTGATGGTTCCCCCCTTCTTCCTTGTTGGGTGTGCCTTAGGTTTTGTTCCCAATCTTCCCCCAGCATTTGTGTGACATACCTTTATGGTGTCCAAAGTCCATCTGGCCACTGTATCCTTAGTAACTGGCTTTCCCATGTTCTTCTCTGCATTTGAGACACATAGGGCCATATTTATACTTTTTGACGCAAAACTGCGCTATCGCAGTTTTGCGTCAAAAAAATTAGCGCCGGCTAACGCCATTCTGAAGCACCATGCGGGCGCCGTATTTATTGAATGGCGTTAGCCGGCGCTAGCAGACCGGCGCTGCCTGGTGTGCGTGGAAAAAAACCACGTACACCAGGCAGCGCCGGCGTTGGGGAAAATGGCGTTAGGGCGTCTTAAAATGGGGCAAGTCAGGTAGAGGCAAAAAAATCACCTCCACCCGATTTGCGCCATTTTTAACGACGCCCAGACGCCATTGACATGACTCCTGTCTCAGTAAAGACAGGAGTCATGCCCCCTTGCCCAATGGCCATGCCCAGGGGACTTATGTCCCCTGGGCATGGTCATTGGGCATTGTGGCATGTAGGGGGGCACAAATCAGGCCCCCCTATGCCAAATCTTTTTTTACAAAAAATAAAAAATTATACTTACCTGAACTTACCTGAATGTCCCTGGGATGGGTCCCTCCATCCTTGGGTGTCCTCCTGGGGTGGGCAAGGGGGGTCCCTGGGGGCATGGGAGGGCAGCTGTGGGCTCATTTTCAGCCCACAGGTCCCTTAACGCCTGCCCTGACCCAGGCGTTAATAAGAGGCGCAAATGTGGGTTTTTTTGCCCCGCCCACTCCCGGGCGTGATTTTTGCCCGGGAGTATAAATACGACGCATTTGCGTCGCAGTCATTTTTTTAGACGGGAACGCCTACCTTGCATCTCATTAACGCAAGGAAGGCGTTCACGCAAAAAAATGACGCTCATTCCTCATACTTTGGCGCTAGACGCGTCTAACGCCAAAGTATAAATATGGCGTTGGTTTTGCGCCGAATTTGCGTAAAAAAAACGACGCAAATTCGGCGCGAACGGAGTATAAATATGCCCCATAGTTGTTTTGATTTCGAATATGGTTTTGTCCTGTCTATATCGTACATTATCACTCTTCTAACGTCCAATGTATGTAAAGCTCTCACTGCATGATCTTTTGGGTTTTGGAAAAATAAACTTGGTATTTGGATAGTTTGGTTCATATGAAATTGTGAAACTACTTTTGGTAGAAACTGATGATCTGTCTTCATGACTATTCTGTCCCTATACATTTGTGTGTTCCTGGATTGTGAGGGCTTGTGTTTCACTCACTCTCCAAAGCGACGAGGTAGCTACCAAAAATGCAGTCTTTAATGTGAGCTTCTTATGTGATACTTGATTTAATGGTTCAAATGGCAGTTTCATCAATTGGGTTAACACCAGGCTAAGGTTCCATGTGGGTGCAGGTACTTTTCTCAGAGGTGCTAATCTTTTTGCACCTTTTAAGAAATGCTTTATTACTGGTGCAGTAAATAAACTCCTTCCTGAACTACCCCTTCTGTAAGCTACTATTGCTGCTAGATGTACCCCGTAGTGGACCATAACTTAGGTTACAATAATTTAGGTATGTTAAGTAGCTTAATACTTAAGTGTTTTTTCATAACAAGCCCCTTTTAAAGACACCATAAGAAATATTGCTTCCATTTTGAAGAATAGCACTTTCGTGTTGTTGGTCTTCCTGTCTCTCCAAATACAGCCATAATCTTTTCGTATATCTTTAGATGTCCAAATCCTATGTCTTCAGGAGCCAGGCTGCTAAGCTTAGGCTTTCTGGCTCTGGAAGTAGGACTCTTCGCTTGTCCATAAATAACAGATTATTTTTGTATTAGTAACCTTTGAATCTTTCCCTTTTGCCAACTGGATTAGTTCTGAAAAACAAGTTTACCTTGCACATTGTGGTGCAATTAAGAGCAGCTTCATCCTGCTCCTTTTGCATTTGCTGGTCACCCTGTGCAAGAGTGGCATAGGGGGATATGCATAAGCAAATGTCCCTGAACAGTTTATTGACTGGGCATTCCCCAGAGACTGGTGGTGATGTTGTCTGGACGTGAAGCTTTGGCATTTTACATTCTCTGGCGTTGCAAGCAGGTTGATTTGTGGTTGTGTTGCTCCACTTTAAACAAAGAGGAAACAATGCCAAAGAGTGCAGCACTCTTAGTCTGAGTAATGAATTTATTAAGGCACTTCCCAGATAGCAAATAGAAGCACACGAAAATATGAGCATTTAACTTAAATGCAGTAAAACACGTGTACGTACCAAAATACACACAACAGTTAAACAATGACAGACAGTAAATGTGTAATACATCAACAATGAATATATACAGTGAATATATATATATATATATATATATATATATATATATATTTGAAATTCACACTGTTGCCTGACGAGTTCCCACGATAGCGGTTCGTGTACGGATCAGGCTTCCCTTACATAATTGTCTACAAACCACTCGTCGCATTTCCCGAGGAAGTACAGGAACTCCGCAGTGTTAAGCATCATATTCATTTATTCAATCTTCATCATTTCCATGACCTGTGAGCAAAGCAGAGGACGCCGAAACGCGTTGGGTTGGTTTCATGGTGCTAGTGTTCATGAGATTATGGAAATGATAAAGATTGAATAAATGAATACGATGCTTAACGTTGCAGAGTTTGTGTACTTCCTCGGGAAATGCGAGGAGTGGTTTTTGGACAATTATATTTATATGTCTTTTTCGACCAAAACGACCGACAGGCTTCACAATCTTCCTCTCGATGTTCTGGAGAAAGGCAAAGATTACATAACACGTGCTGATCAGTGTAAGGGAATTTTGCGTGGCATCGAGGACAAAATCGGAGTGGATTCTGATCGATCAGGCTATGGTGTGGTTGGCCTGAACAGGCCCAAGCACAAGCAGGGTGCAGGTGCCCGAAAGTGTGTTTTTCTTGATCCTGACGGTACTATTGAAGAGGAAAACACGTCTGAACCCGAACCAGATGGCGGAAAGAAAACAATCTAACAAAGGAGTTGATGCCCATGCGCACTATCACTGTAACTCGAGAAAATACTTATTCGAAGAAAAACAACTTGTAACACTCCGAGCCCAACACTAGATGGCGGAATATGCACAGCATGTGTATCTGCAGCTACACTTGCCACCAAATATATATAGATATAGATATATATATATTAATTTTCATATTCTCTCTCTTTCTCTCTCTGTCTCTCTCGTCCTTCTTCAGCATCAAGCCGAGGGACCCTGAATGGCTGAGGCAGGAGGTCTGCCCAACATGTTTTTTTTTTTTTTCTCCCCCCTGAACCGTGCGTCCACGTTCAGGCGAGCTCCTTCTATCTCAGTGCCAAGTTTCCCCCACCTTATATACCTTAAACAAACTGAAGACGACAACTCTGGTACTCTTCCCCCTCCTTTCGGTTACAAAATTCAAGCGCTGGCTGTACTAGGTCTGTGTCGAAAACACACGAAGGAATGGGCCCTGCCCCAATGCGCATTCTAGAGACAGAGGACCTGTACTTTTCCTTCATGAAAACATTCATAGGCTGAGACTCTCCTATCACGTCTACTTTCCACATCCCCCATGTTGTGTTCCAATACGGTGCAACACTGTGCTGGTGAGAAAACTGAAAACAGGTTCTGCGTGGAAAACAAGCTTGGTGTGGAGGAAAAAAAAAACCTGCGCAGCAACTGTGACGGCACCTGAAGCTAAGCACAAAATGGAGTCAGTGGTCAAATACACACAGCATTACATTCCACCCTTTGACAAATGACACTCATATCATACTGGTCTAAAAGTAACCCTTTTTGGTCTAAACTTTGTAAGTAGATTAGGTACGCATTGTATACAGCAACATAACATTATTATAATACAAATTACTACAAGTATTCCATCAAAATATGGACCTAAGTTGTCCTGAATCAAGAAGCCAGTTAAATAACCAATCCCGCCACCCTTTGTCTACATCTTGCTTCGCTCCCTTCACCAATTCATACTGGGCTTCAATGTAGGTTTGGATGGATTTAGAGTTATCTGACAGGTTAAAACCGCATATACCATCAAATTCTGAGCAACCATGATCATGCTTCAAAAGCAAATAGTCAATGGCTGCCCTGTTTTGCAAAGCAGCTTTTCTAGTGCCTCGTATATATAATAATAATTCTGCTAAAGTAATAGATGTTATTAATCTTCTTAACCATCAAACATGCTAATTTGTTAATAACTCAAGTATTTTAAACTGCTAATCCTGGAGCTCCTACTATAGAAAGGCTCACATATTCTGACTTAGATAATAACTTAATGTTCGATGGCATCTGTCGCTGTAGATACACATGGTCTGCATAGTTCGCCATCTGGTGTTGGGTCGGAGTGTTACAAGTTGTTTTTCTTCGAAGAAGTGTTTTCGAGTCACGGGACCGAGTGACTCCTCCTTCTGTGCTCATTGCGCATGGGCGTCGACTCCATCTTCGATTGTTTTCTTTCCGCCATCGGGTTCGGACGTGTTCCTGTCGCTCCGAGTTTCGGAACGGAAAGATAGCTGAAAACTGAAGATTTTCGACAGTATCGTTGCGATCCGGTTCGAGATACACACATACGACGACGCGTTGAACATCGAAGCGCTTCGGTGCCCTTCGGGGTAGATTTCGGCACACCGTCGGGGCCTAGTCGGCCCGACCGCGTGGAGAACAACATCGATGGAACGGACCCCGTTTCGATTCTGCCCTGAATGCCACAATAAATATCCTTATACGGACCAACACTCGGTCTGTAACCTGTGCCTGTCACCCGAGCACAGCGAAGAATCCTGTGAGGCCTGTCGGGCGTTCCGGTCCCGAAAAACTCTGCGTGACCGTCGAGCGAGAAGACTGCAGATGGCGTCCAGGCCAAAGGAGCATCGACAGTTCGAGACAGAAGAGGAACAGGAGGAATCCTTTTCCATCCAGGATTCAGACTCCGACGAACTCGACAATACAAAAACTGTGAGTAAGACGTCGAGATCAGAACTTAAAAAAGGAAAAAAGGCCCAGGGGACGCCACTGCCAACCGGCCATGGCTCAACCCAAATTCCCGGTGACCAACAATCGGCACCGAAAAAGGCCCATTCAGTGTCGAGATCGTCCGACTTCGGTCGAGACACCGGCACGCAGCCTCCTCGGGACCGAGAGAGTGCTAAACAGAAGCATCGACACCGAGAGTTCGGTGTCGACACGGATTGACGCCGAGACAGTGGCGCCGAAGACCATAGAGGCCAAGAATTTTCGGCACAGAAGAAGAGGAAGGTTACCTCGGAGCCGAAAAAACAAACAACAGGGTTTTCGGAGCCGAAAAAAGCACCAACAGACCCAGTTTCAGGCTCCTATACTGAAGAACAGTCTATGTCTTCACAAATGAAAAAACACAGATTCGAACAAGAACTGCAATCCACTGACGTGGATCACACGCAAAAGCGTATCTTTATTCAGCAGGGGACAGGGAAGATCAGTACCCTTCCACCTGTCAAAAGAAAGAGAACACTTCAGTTTACTCCTCAGCAACAAACAGCACAGAAGGTAACACCTCCTCCCTCGCCTCCACCTGTAACTCCGGCTTCGCCAACTTACACTCCGTCACATTCGCCAGCTCACACCGCCATGAGCCACGATGACCAAGATCAAGACGCGTGGGACTTGTACGATGCACCAGTGTCTGATAACAGCCCAGACACATACCCAACTAGGCCATCACCACCTGAAGACAGCACAGCCTATTCACAAGTGGTGGCTAGAGCAGCACAGTTCCATAATGTGGAACTACACTCTGAACAAGTAGAGGATGACTTTTTATTTAACACCCTCTCCTCCACCCACAGCTCCTACCAAAGCCTGCCGATGCTCCCAGGCATGCTTCGCCATGCAAAGGAGATCTTCAAGGAGCCAGTTAAAAGTAGAGCAGTAACGCCTAGAGTGGACAAAAAGTATAAGGCGCCTCCTACGGACCCTGTATTCATCACCTCTCAGCTGCCACCAGATTCTGTGGTGGTAGGGGCTGCCAGAAAACGGGCAAATTCACACACTTCTGGGGATGCACCTCCCCCAGATAAAGAAAGCAGAAAGTTCGATGCAGCCGGGAAGAGGGTCGCTGTCCAAGCAGCAAACCAGTGGCGCATCGCAAATTCACAAGCGCTGCTAGCGCGATACGACAGAGCCCACTGGGATGAGATGCAGCATCTCATTGAACATCTCCCAAAAGATCTACAAAAAAGAGCAAAACAGGTTGTTGAGGAGGGTCAAAACATTTCCAACAATCAAATACGCTCCTCTATGGATGCAGCAGACACGGCCGCAAGGACCATTAATACGTCGGTTACCATCCGTAGGCACGCATGGCTCAGAACGTCTGGATTCAAGCCAGAAATTCAGCAGGCAGTACTTAACATGCCAGTAAACGAAAAACTTCTGTTCGGTCCGGAGGTCGACACAGCCATAGAAAAGCTCAAAAAGGACACTGACACTGCCAAGGCCATGGGCGCACTCTACTCCCCGCAGAGCAGAGGATCTTATACCACCTTCCGCAAAACACCTTTTAGAGGAGGGTTTCGGGGTCAGGCCACACAAGCTAGTACCTCACAGTCCGCACCGTCCACCTACCAGGGACAGTACAGGGGAGGCTTTCGGGGCCAGTATAGAGGAGGGCAATTCCCTAGGAATAGAGGAAGATTTCAAAGCCCCAAAACCACTACCAACAAGCAGTGACTCACACGTCACTCACCCCCCCCACACAACACCAGTGGGGGGAAGGATAGGTCAATATTACGAAGCATGGGAGAAAATAACTACAGACACATGGGTCCTAGCAATTATCCAACATGGTTATTGCATAGAATTCCTGCAATTCCCTCCAGACATACCACCAAAATCACAAAATTTATCAAAACACCATTCACAGCTTCTAGAGATAGAAGTTCAAGCACTACTGCAAAAAAATGCAATAGAATTAGTACCAAGCACACAAATAAACACAGGGGTTTATTCACTGTACTTCTTGATACCAAAAAAGGACGAAACACTGAGACCAATTCTAGACCTCAGAGTAGTAAACACATTCATCAAATCAGACCACTTTCACATGGTCACACTACAAGAAGTGTTACCATTGCTCAAAAAACACAACTACATGACAACCCTAGACCTCAAAGACGCATATTTCCATATACCAATACATCAATCACACAGGAAATATCTAAGGTTTGTATTCAAAGGAATACATTACCAATTCAAAGTATTGCCGTTTGGTTTAACAACCGCTCCAAGAGTATTCACAAAATGCCTAGCAGTAGTCGCTGCACACATCAGAAGGCAGCAAATACATGTATTCCCGTATCTAGACGACTGGCTAATCAAAACCAGTTCGCTCACACAATGCTCAAACCTCACAAATCAAGTCATACAAACCCTCTACAAACTAGGGTTCACCGTCAACTTTGCAAAATCCAACATTCAGCCAAGCAAAGTACAGCAATATCTAGGAGCCATAATAGACACGACAAAAGGAGTAGCAACGCCAACTCCACAAAGAATTCACAATTTCAACAGAGTCATTCAACACATGTCTCCAAATCAAACAATACAAGCGAGAACAATACTACAGCTCCTAGGCATGATGTCCTCATGCATAGCCATTGTCCCAAACGCAAGACTGCACATGAGGCCCTTACAACAGTGCCTAGCCTCACAGTGGTCTCAAGCACAGGGTCACCTTCTAGATCTGGTGTTGCTAGACCGCCAAACTTACCTCTCGCTTCTATGGTGGAACAGTATAAATTTAAACAAAGGGCGGCCTTTCCAAGACCCAGTGCCACAGTACGTAATAACAACAGATGCTTCCATGACAGGGTGGGGAGCACATCTCAATCAACACAACATAAGAGGACAATGGAACATACATCAAACAAAACTGCATATAAATCATCTAGAATTATTAGCAGTTTTCCAAGCACTAAAAGCTTTCCAACCAATCATAATCCACAAATACATCCTTGTCAAAACAGACAACATGACAACGATGTATTATCTAAACAAACAAGGAGGAACACATTCAACGCAGTTAAGCTTATTAGCTCAAAAAATATGGAAGTGGGCAATCCACCATCAAATTCGTCTAATAGCACAGTTTATTCCGGGGATCCAGAATCAACTGGCAGACAATCTCTCTCGAGATCACCAGCAAGTCCACGAATGGGAAATCCACCCACAGATTCTGAACACCTACTTCACACTCTGGGGAACACCTCAAATAGACTTATTTGCAACAAAAGAGAACGCAAAATGCCAAAACTTCGCGTCCAGATACCCACACAAGCAATCCCAAGGCAATGCCCTATGGATGAACTGGTCAGGAATATTTGCTTACGCTTTTCCTCCTCTCCCTCTCCTCCCTTACCTAGTAAACAAATTGAGTCAAAACAAACTCAAACTCATTTTAATAGCACCAACGTGGGCAAGACAACCCTGGTACACAACACTGCTAGATCTGTCTGTAGTACCCCACATCAAACTGCCCAACAAACCAGATCTGTTAACGCAACACAACCAACAGATCAGACACCCAGATCCAGCATCGCTGAATCTAGCAATCTGGCTCCTGAAATCCTAGAATTCGGACACTTACAACTTAGCCAAGAGTGTATGGAAGTCATAAAGCAGGCCAGAAGGCCATCCACTAGACACTGCTACGCAAGTAAGTGGAAAAGATTTGTTTGGTACTGCCATCATAATCAGATACAACCACTAGACGCAACTCCAAAACATATAGTAAATTACTTGCTCCATTTACAAAAAGCAAAGCTAGCCTTCTCTTCTATTAAAATACACCTTGCAGCAATATCTGCATACCTGCAGACTACCTACTCAACTTCCTTGTATAGGATACCAGTCATCAAAGCATTCATAGAAGGTCTTAAAAGAATTATACCACCAAGAACACCACCTGTTCCTTCATGGAACCTAAACGTGGTCCTAACAAGACTCATGGGCCCACCTTTCGAACCCATGCACTCTTGCGGAATACAATTCCTAACCTGGAAAGTTGCCTTTCTCATCGCCATTACATCTCTAAGAAGAGTAAGCGAAATTCAAGCGTTCACAACACAAGAACCTTTTATACAAATACATAAAAATAAGGTCGTCCTACGACCTAATCCAAAATTCTTACCAAAAGTTATTTCACCATTCCATCTAAATCAAACGGTAGAACTACCAGTTTTTTTCCCACAGCCAGATTCTGTGGCTGAAAGAGCACTACATACATTAGATGTCAAAAGAGCATTAATGTACTACATTGACAGAACAAAGAACATCAGAAAGACTAAACAGCTATTTATTGCATTCCAAAAACCTCATGCAGGTAACCCAATATCAAAACAAGGTATAGCCAGATGGATAGTTAAATGCATCCAAATCTGCTACCTTAAAGCAAAAAGACAACTGCCCATTACTCCCAGGGCACATTCAACAAGGAAAAAAGGTGCTTCAATGGCCTTTTTAGGAAACATCCCAATGCATGAGATATGTAAGGCAGCCACATGGTCTACGCCTCACACATTCACCAAACACTACTGTATAGATGTGCTATCCGCACAACAAGCTACAGTAGGTCAAGCTGTATTAAGAACTCTATTTCAGACAACTTCTACTCCTACAGGCTAAACCACCGCTTATGGGGAAATAACTGCTTACTAGTCTATGCAGACCATGTGTATCTACAGCGACAGATGCCATCGAACTGAAAATGTCACTTACCCAGTGTACATCTGTTCGTGGCATCAGTCGCTGAGATTCACATGGGCCCACCCACCTCCCCGGAAGCCTGTAGCAGTTCAGAAGTTACCTTCAATTTTGTACATTTGTATATATATTATTTAAACCTTTAATAGGTACATACTTACACATTTCATTGCGCGGGCATTATTACTATAGTACAACTCCTACCTCATCCTCTGCGGGGAAAACAATCGAAGATGGAGTCGACGCCCATGCGCAATGAGCACAGAAGGAGGAGTCACTCGGTCCCGTGACTCGAAAACACTTCTTCGAAGAAAAACAACTTGTAACACTCCGACCCAACACCAGATGGCGAACTATGCAGACCATGTGAATCTCAGCGACTGATGCCACGAACAAATGTACACTGGGTAAGTGACATTTTCATTCACAGTCATAGTCTTCACTTAATTAAACTGCTTCCCTTGTCTGTCAAGTACGTAATACAGAGTGAAATGGAAACCGCGTAAAAGCACACGGCCATCCGGCTATATTGGCAGTAATGTACGTATAGGTGGAATTTCCACAGGGAAAAAAACACTACACCAGTAATTTGACATGCTTGATGTGACTAGGAGCAGTGACAATATGTTTACAAGACATGCTGTTGATGACATTTCTGCATGTTTATAATTTCTTTGCTGACATAGCACTGGTTGTTCCCACGGATCTCTTGAGGATATTATGTTGTTGCTTCAAGGCGCATTTGAGCACATTTTCAGATTTTGTAAGTGTTGTAAGTTAAGTTGTAACAGACATCACCAGTAGTATTATTGTAACTAATCACGTCTGTTAGATTATTATATTTTTCATACGTTGTCTCTTGGGAAAACCGCCAACATTCATAGAGTCTAAAGTGTGTCAACACATCACTTTCTCTCACCGCTCCATCCTTGTTGATGGCATTAAAGATTTGCAGCAAAATGCTGGCAGGAGTCAGTATAGCAACTAAACACGTTAAAATTACATCTGCAGTGCTTTCAATATTCGTCATGCAGAAATCTTATCGGTTAAGCAGTTTGTGCTAGATAAGTCCAGACATTTTGAGTCTGGTGCAGAAGAGACGATCAGCACTGTTGGTCAGTCACGTCAGGCCTGGGGTCTTTCGGTCCCTCCCGACCTCACTTGCACGCACCCAACCCGAGACCAGGTAGAACAGCTAGCACACAGACACCCCGTAGTATGATCTGTAAAAGAGACAAGTATGATCATTCTTGCAAGTAACATTTATCAGCTCGTACATACTCCCATCCTGGTTTCATGACTATCAACACATTGTCTTTGCCTCTTGCTATGATTTCTGCTGGTTCAGGAGGACGATTTGGGGATTCTTCCCAAACCTTAGCACCAGGATTATTGTTAGTTGAGCCAAAATCACCCTCCCCACGTACTGTAAAAAGGGCTGGGGCTGTCTCCTTTTTAATTATTCCTCCATATACGACAGTGTGAGCAATTCTGTCTCCAGGTTGTATTATCAAATCCGTGTCTCCACTGTTCAATAATATTACCTTAATCCCTTCTTGGTGATCTGCATCAATCACTCTCCTTCCAAGACCTGAAAACCTTTGAGTGCCAACCCAGATCAAGTAGCAATCAATCCAAAATGCTCCAGGGGAATTTGTATTCCAACACCTATCTCAATACGTGCCATGTCTCTTAGTTTCAATCTGTACATGTTCAAAGCATGTAAATTAAGACCTGCAGATTCTGGTGTGGCTTGCTAGGGAGCTAAGCCTCCTGTTTTTGTTTCCCAATACAGGATAGTATTTATAGCGACAAGGGGTTGTATCTGTAATGGTGGGGTTAACATTCGCATTAATGGTGTTTCTGCATTTGTCAAGGGTCTATTATTAAGTATCAACATGGCCTCATTCGAATGATCTCTCCAATTTCTCAGGGTACCGTCCGCTAGTTTTCTTAATTGGGCTTCTAATAAACCGTTTGTTCTCTCAATTAATCCTGCGGCTTGTGGGTAGTATGGAATATGATAAATCCACTCAATATCATGTTGTGAACAATAGACTCCTACAAATTGACCTATAAAATGTGATCCATTGTCACTTTGGACTTACAGTGGGACTCTGTAATACAACATTAACAAGTCCAGCGTTTTGATGGTGTTGAATTGAGTAGCATGTTTACATGGAAACGCCATCAGATATCCAGAATAAGTATCCACCATTGTGCAAGTGTATTGACACCCGCGACTATTCGGTAGTGGCCAAATGTAATCGATTTGCCATATCTGCACTGGCAACTTCCCTCTCTTCAACTGACCTCTGACAGTTTGCGGGACAGATCTCTGTTGTGTGTGTTGACACACAGGACACTGCATTATGGCAGTTTTGATAATTTCTAGTTGAATGTGCATCCCTTTCATTTCTGCCCACCTTTTAGTGGCCTTCTCTCCCAGGTGTCCACATTTTTTGGTGTGCCCATTTGGCCATCTCAACCAAGTCAGAATCCTGAATTGCCACTTCTGCCTCTGAGATTTTGGCTTTATTGTCTACCAAGGAAGCCAAGGAACTCTGAACAGATAAAGCAGGAGGTCTCCCAACATGGGATTTTTTTTTCCTGAACCTTGCGTCCACATTCAGGCGAGCTCCTTCTACCTCAGTGCCTAGTTTCCCCAACCTTATATACCTTAAATTCAAGAGGAAAATTCTCGCAGTCTCCCCCATCCCTTCTGTTATGAAATTCAAGCACGGCTGTAATTGGTCTGGGTCAAAAACACGCATAGGAACAACCCCTGTCCCAGTGTGCATTCCAGAGACAGAGGAGCTGTACTTTTTCTTGATGAAAATATTCCCAGGCTGAAACTATCTTATCACGTGTAACTTCCACATCCCCACTTTTGTGTTCCAATACAGTGCAACCCTGGCCTGGTGAGAAAAGCGCAAACACGTTCAGTGTGGAAAACAAGCTCAGTGTGGAAAAAACCCTGCGCCACTACTGTGACGGCACCTGAAGCTAAGCATAAAATGAGTCAGTCGTCAAGATGGAGTTAATGTTCAAATACACAGCATTACAGTGGTGTCCCTATTTCTGAAATATTCTTATGAACACTTTTTGATACAACTCCCATTTGTGTGAGCAGGGTGCTTGCCTGCTGAGTTTGTCTGCCTCTACATTGTCCTTCCCCGGCATATGTATTGCTGTTACAGAATTTTGCTTTGTATGGCCCAGTTCCTGGGCTAATCTTGATAACAATGGGGATTGAGTTCCCCCCGTTTGTTGATGTAGAACAGTGGTTCCCAACCTTTTGACCCCCACTTTATCATTACTGGAACCCGGGGACCTCCACTGTATTATTATTGGAATCTGGGGAGCCCACTCCACTCCACTCCACTCCCCCCGCAACCCCACTCCTCTGTCCCTGAGTCATTACTACTGAAAAATGGGGACCTTATCTGTTAATATTATTTAATTTTTTAAACAGTCGGGGACCCCCTGAGGAAGCTTCGCAGACCACAGGTTGGGAACAACTAATGTAGAACATTGTTGTAGTGTTGTCTGTTTGAATTAACGCTGATTGACTGGCCTCTAAAATAATTTTAAGGCTAGGAATACTATTTTCAATTGTAGGGTGTTGATGTGTTGCACTGCTGCCTCTGCCTCCTCCTCCTCCTCCTCCTCCTCATTCTAAAGTCCTCTGACTGTGAGTGAGTTCATGTGTGCTCCTCTTCTTTTATGTGAGGCATCTGTTTTTATTGCTATTGAAGGAGTTAGCTGTTGAAATTTCATTCTCTGCGTTGTATCTCCATTTCTATTCTTTGCGTGGCAACTACTAGATCTTCCCAACTCTCTGTCACTTGTGACCATTGTGCTTGAAGTCCTGTAATGGTCTTGTGAAGTCTTGCGTATGGTATTATGGGTTGCATGATGCCATTTTCCCCAGTAGTTTTCCCATCAACCTCACTGTCAGAGCTTGCATCTCCCAGTATTGCTGAATCAATGATTGTGTTCTCTTCTCATTTGGAAATACTTTCCCTTGAATAGAATTTATTCTTGCTCCTAGAAATATATTTTCCTGTCCTGGATGGGGGATGATTTCTCTATATTTATTAAGCATCCCATGGTGAATAGTGCCTTTATTACTAGTTGAATGTTATTCTTGCATCTTTTGTAAGCGTTTGCTTTAACAAGCCAATCGTCTAAGTATGGCTAGACATAAATACCGCTTCTTCTGAGATGCGCTGCTGCCAAGCACTTTGTGAACACCCTTGGTGCATATTTTATTTCGAATGAGAACTGATAGTGAATCTTGTTCACCATAAAGCGCAGAATTCCTTTGTGGTGTGCATTGACATGCATTCATGGCAACATGCAAGTAAGCGTCTTTTAAGTCTATAGTTGCCATGAAGACTCCCCCCCGTAGTTGAGGGATGACCTCCAGCAGTGTCATCTTGAATTTTTGAGTCTTTATGAACTTTTTTTTATGAACCTTCAGTCTAAAATTGGACAAAGTAAAAGTCTACCTTGGGAGTAAGGAAATATGTTGAATAGTTTCCCTTGTTGATTTCCTGTTTTGGAACCTTTTCTATTGCATTTTTTGCTAGTAGCTTTCCACTTCTTTAAGGAACCGTGTTGTTTCCTGCTTGAAATTTATTGCTCTCCTTGGACTTTTAACAGTGGAATTTTTAAAAATTTGATGAAATATCCAAATTAGATTACGTTTTTCCATTTTTCTGAATTCATTTCCGCCACTCCGGAAGGAATTTTTTTATTTTGCCTCTGTCATGGGCCCATTTTTGTTTTTGTCGCTTGGGCACAGTGATGGTTTAGCTTAAGCTCTTGGCCTGTGCCCTTTTACCTAGTATTATGCGCTGTACTTCTGTATTCAATTTTACTATTGCTTCTTCTAGAGGCATTGTTTCATTTCATTATCAACTGCTATTCTGTGAAAGCTTCATTATCAGAGCTATGGATGACATACTCTGCATCATGTTCTTTCCTCGGAATTACAAGAACAGAATGCAAGGCACACAGAATATTATTTTGTATTTCTGGTCTCAAGACTGCATAAACAGTCCAGCGCTTAGGCACATACCCGCTTCAGACTTCTGTGTCTGAACATATCCCCTATAAAAGCATCTTGTAGGACAAAGGCATTAGAAGGGGGGTTCAGCCAGAGTTTCAATCCATGCTGTATGGCGGTTTTCAGTTGTGTCTCCACGGATCCTGATCAGGGGACTGGCAGCCTGACCTTGTACCAAGGTAACAGGAGTGTGGTGTGCTTCTCATGGACACTGTACAGCCAGATTTGGCTAAAATCGCCATGCTCTCGCTTAGGGGCAGGCTCCTGAAATGCTTCCCTTCCGTGGTCCAGAATACTAGGGAGCATTGGCAAAAACTCATTTCTAGCCTGTGTTGGTATTAAGGTTGCTGAGAGAAAACATGGTTGTGTTTTTCCTTCTTCCAATTGAACCCTAAATGTATCAGCAGGCTGTTTGATGACTTGATCGTACATGCCTATGTCATCAGGAGGTGAATGCCTGGATAGGTGAGTCTACTCCCTCCTTTGGGGAGTCTGCTTCTAACTCCTGCCATTGATCTGTGTACTCAGCTTCGGAACCTTGGAAGCTTTCCATGAGTTGGTCTTCCTCTTCATCATAAAAGGGTTCATCCTCCTCTTCTTAAAGTTCAGGAATCAGCGGGGTTCCAATTCCTCAACGACCCCACCCCCCAATGTCCCCAAAGTCCTTGTGCGCTGAAGCCTTTGGTGGAATCCTGGAATCCTGACACTGTCATCGAATTCCTTTTTTTTTTTTCTTTCTTTTGGAGGCACGCCGACATCTCAGCCTCCAGTCTTCTTCGCTTCCTTTCGATTTCAGTGACCCATTCTTCGGGGTCCAGACTGGGAGTCTTCTTTGTGTCTGTGGAAGAATCTTTCGATGATCTAACAGCCAGAGACCTTCGGTGGTCATGTTTTGACCCTGCTTTTTTATGACGTTGAAGAGTCTTTATCCCGTACGTCCTTTGATGCCTTGGTTTTTTCTGGAGTCTTTCTTCCACTTGATTCCCGCTCGAGGGATCGGTGAGACTCCTTCTCTTGGGGCGTGCCTTCCAGCAGCACATGTTTCAACACGGCAGTTCCCCTTGATGTCCGTGAGTCAGATTTCTTTGACTCAGGTGATTTTGTTTTTTTGTGTGCCCGAAGGCTCTATTATCTTATCTTTTTTTCTTCTTCATCACCTGCTCCTCAACGTCGACGAACTTCACCTCCGCGTCTGGTGTCTCTTCTCCTGGTTACTCTGTGACATTATCCTCCTCTTAGCTAGAGAGGCCCAGGTATCTCAAAGACTGTGCCATCTGCTAGTTCTGCATGCTGTGGTGAACCCTTCTCTGGATCTCCCTTACTCTACAGTGTACAGTGTAAATGCCGAGCAAGCATTGCAGTCCTTGCTCCGGTGATCCACAGAGAGATAAATGTTGCAGACTGGGTCTGTATTTTTCTTTTTTTTTTAAACTTGTGGTAGCAATTCTTACAAAACTGAAGCGGTGTGTTCGATGGCATGTGTAGCTGTAGATACACATTCTTTGCATAATTCCACCAGCTAGTGTTGGGCTCAGAGTGTTACAAGTTGTTTTTCTTTTAGGAATATTTTTGAGTCACAAGATTGAGTGACTCCTCCTCTCGGTGATACTACACATGAGCATGAAGTCCTTTGTAAAATTATTTTCCCGCAGGCGGGGAAGTGAAGAGTGTACATTTGTTTCGATATTGAGGTGAAAATCGGACATTTCCATTTCGGAGTCGAAAAAATCAATACTACTTTTAGAGCTGATATTTTCGGTCCGAGTCAAACATTCTCAGAATAGTAAACCATCATTAGTAAGAATACTACAGCTACAGTGGAGTCATCTACAATAGACCCTATTTTAGAGGTTATGGATGCCAAACAGCCCAAACTTCATATAAGGAAGGAAACAGGAAGGATCATTGCTTCTCTTCCTGTAACCATTAAAAGAAACTGACTTTTCAGGAGACTCTGGAGGCTGGGCCTCCACCAAAGCAAATCTCTAAACAAAAGGCGAAGGAAAAAGGCCCCACAACAACCTCAGCCTTCACCACCACATTCTCCTTCCCTTCCTTCTACCCCACCACCCTCACCAACATATTCTACACAGTTTTCTCCACAGACATCGTCAGCATCACCTCATAGGGATGACCTAGGTGATATTCAACAAGATATAGACCCATGGGATCTATATGATCATGATCTATACCCAGCGAGACCATCTCCACTTGAAGATACCACTGCCTGATAGCTAGGTAGCTGCGTATCACAATGTTCAATTGCATACAGATCCCTTTGAAGAGGATTTCTTGAACATTACATTGACATCCACACATAAGGAGTACCAAGGCCTCCCCATGCTTCCAGGCATGCGTCAGTCATTTTTAAAGAATCCGTTAAGGCTAGATCATTACACCTAGGGTTGATAAAAAGAACAAACCTGCACACTCTGATTCAGTTTTTATTAGGGCTCAATTACCACCTGACTCTATAGTTGTGAGTGTGGAAAGAAAACGGGCTAATAGTCAGTCTACAGGAGATGCTCCTCCTCCAGACAAAGAAAGCTAAAAAAATAAATGCAGCAGGAAAAAGTGTAGCTTCCCAGGTTGCATACCACTGGAGGATTGCAAATTCCCAAGCACTCCTGGCAAGGCATGTTAGGGCCCACTGGGACGAGATGGAAGAGCTTTTACAGTATCTTCCAACGGAACATCACAAAAGAGGGCAACAAATAGTAACGACAAGCAATATCCAATAATGCAATTAGATGTGCTTCAGAAGCAATTGTTACAGCAGCAAGAGTGGTCAACACTGGTGTGGTGATTAGGAGGCATGTTTGGTTAAGATGTTCAGCTTTTAAACCTTAAATACAGCAAGCTGTCTTGAACATGCCCTTTGATAACCAGCACTTATTCGGACCGGAGGTGGACATCACCATGGAGCAGCTCAAAAAGGATTCAGAGACAGCTAAGGATATGGGTGTGCTATACACCACACCCACTAGAAGCACTTTTTATAGGACACAATTTAGAGGTAGGTTCAAACCATCAGCTACAGAACGATCGATCCTCACAACAGAAACAGGGCTCACATTTATATACCAGATGCTCTTGCAGAGGATCTAATAATAGAGGAAGAGGGAAAGCATCTGCTTCTAGAGGTTGCTCTACCTCAACAAAACAGTGACTTCTTAAAAATCCCCACAGTGCATACATCTCCTGTGGGAGGAAGACTGGTAAATTTGTATCCACAATGGTGCAACATCACTACAGACCAGTGGGTTCTATCAATTATCCAGCATGGTTATTGTCTAGATCTAATCTCCACTCCACCAAACATTCCCCCTTGTTCCCACAAACTCTCTCAAGACCATCTCACTCTGTTGAAGGTAGAGGTACAGTACCATCTTCTCAAAGGGGCTATAGAACCAGTACCTATAACCCAACAAAGATCACAAGTTTACTCACTTTACTTCCTGATACCCAAAAAGGAGGGTTCATTAAGACCAATTCTAGATCCCAGGCCTCTCATCCTATAATACTCTCAGAGCACTTCCATATGGTCATTCTGCAAGATGTTTTTCCCCTACTGCAGCAAGGGGATTACATGACAGCACTGGCACTCAATGATGCCTATTTCCACATTCCCACACACCCAGCATAACGCAAATATCTAAGATTTGTCATTGCTGAAAAGCACTAACAATTCAAGGTACTACTACAATTTGGGGTAACCATAGCACCAAGGGTACTCAACAAATACTTAGCAGTAGTTGCAGCATTTCTAAGAAGACAACACATACATGTGTTCCCATATCTATACGACTGGCCAATAAAAGCCAATGCAATTCACACTTGCCAGCAACACATGCAGTACACTGTCAATCTTCTACACATTTTGGGATTCACAATAAATTACCTGAACGTCAACCATCACAAATACAGCCGTATCTGGGAGCAATTCTGAACATCAGATTCGCCGCTCTCTGCAATGGTGGAATCCCACTAGTCTTTCAAAAGGACGGCCCTTTCAGGACCCTGTGCCTCAGATCACACTAGCAACAGATGCATCAAAGATAGGTTGGGGAGCTCACCTCAACAAATTCGCCATACAAGGGAAATTAGATCACACTCAAGAGAATTATCATATCAATTACTTGGAATTACTGGCAGTCTTCCTAGCACTCAAGGCATTTCTTACACAAATCTCACACAAGGTAGTGTTAGTACACACAAACAATATGACAACAATGTATTATCTGCAAAAACGGGGGGCACACTCTTCTCAATTGCCCCTTCTAGCCCAAACAATTTGGAAGTGGGCAATTCACAATCACATTTAATTACTGGCAGAATATCTCCCAGGAATGGACAATCAATTAGCAGACCTATTAAGCAGGACGCAGCAATAAGTCCATGAATGGGAAATTCACCCACAAGTAGTCCAAAAATACTTTGAACTATGAGGAACACCCGAGATAGATCTCTTCGCCACCGCAGAAAACTCAAAATGCCAAAGCTTCACGTCCAGATACCCACACCCTCAGTCCAAGGGCAATGCTTTATGGATCAATTGGTCAGGGATATTTGCTTACGCTTTTCAGCCTCTCCCACCCATACCATTTCTGATACGCAAACTGAAACAAACCTCACTCTCCATGATTCTTGTAGCCCCCACGTGGGCATGTCATGTTGGTGTATACAAACACTGTTGGATCTGTCAGTAGTACCACATTACAAGCTTCCAAACAGACCACATATTTTGACCTCAAGGAGAGGTCAAATCAGACATCCAAACCCCAACACACTCAATTTTGCGATTATGGTTCCTGAGGTCATAGAATTTGGTTACTTACAACTTCCATCCAAATGTATGGATATTCTTAAAGAAGCATGCAAACCTACAACTAGGCGGTGTTATGCTGCTAAATGGAAACGATTTGTATATTATTGTCAACCTAAAAACATTGATCCACCTAAGGCTTCAGTACAAGGCACTGTCTGTTATTTGTTACATTTGCAAAAAGCACATTTAGCATATTCTTCTAGTAGGCTTCATTCAGTGGCTATAGCTGCTTACCTTCAAAACAGACATATTTCTCTATTTAGAATTCCTGTCATCAGAGCATTATTGAGGGCCTTAAGAGAGTCATTCCACCCACCGTTCCTCCAGCTCCTGTATGAAATCTTAATATTGTACTCACAAGACTTATGGGTCCACCATTTGAACCTATGCATTCTTGTCCTTTACAGTTTCTTTCCTGGAAGGTTACTTTTTTTTAGTAGCCATAACGTCCATAAAAAGAGTTAGCAAGATTCAAGCGTCCAGTGTAGAGGAACATTTCTTCCAAATACACAAAGACAAAATAGTACTTACAACAAATCCAAAATTCTCACCTAAGATAGTTTCACCTTTTCTTCTTAATCAATCAGTGGAATTACCAGTCTTCCTTCCACAACCAGATTCTGTTGCTGAAAGAGCTGTACATGCACTGGATGTAAAATGAGCTCTTATGTATCACATTGACAGTACAAAAAGCTCTAGGAAATCAAAACAACTATTTGTAGCTATTTGTAACTATGGATTAGCTAGATGGATAGTTAAGTGAATTCAAACTTGCTATCTTACAGCCAAAAGGCAGCTACCAGTAGCTCCTAAAGCACACTCTACCAGGAAAAATGTGCTTCTATGGCCTTTTTAGGGAACATTCCAATAGTAGATATCTTTAAAGCTGTTACATGGTCTACACCACACACCTTTACTTAACACTACTATGTAGATGTTTTAGCTCCCCCACGGCCAAATGTTGGACAGGCAGTACTTAGAGCATTATTTCAAGCAACTCCAACTCCTACAGGCTAGCCACCGTTTACTTGAGAGGGGACTGCTTTACAGTCTATGCAGATCATGTGTTTCTACAGCTAAGCATTCTATTGAAAGGAAAATGTTACTTACCCAGTGGACGTCTGTTTGTGGCATGTAGTGCTGTATATTCACATGCACCCTCCCTCCTCACTGGAAGCCTGTGGTCGTTGTAGTACAACATTGTAAATAAGTACATACATTGCATGGACATCTCTCCTACTTACTAGCTACTTACATATACATATATACACTCTTTACTTCACTCACCTGCAGGAAAACAATCTAACAAAGGACTTGATGCCCATGCGCATTATCACAGAGAGAAGGAGTCACTCAGTCTTGAGACTAGTAAATATTTTTTGAAGAAAAACAACTTGTAACACTCCAAGCCCAACACTAGATGGCAGACTTATGCAAAGCATGTGAATGTACAGCACTACATGGCATGAACAGATGTCTATTGTGTAAGTAACTTTCCTTTCTCCGTCTAGGCCCTTCAGGAAAACCCCTGAACGGATATTCTCCGAAGTTCTTCACAACTCGTTGAACTTTCCTTCTTTAATCTTCCTCTTAGGTTACTGCATTAGTCTACAACACCAATCCGGTAACTTTTTTGGTGGTTTCCGCAACGTCCTCGTCCCAAACTTCCTCTCTGTGTTAGAGACCCTTCTGCAGGCTTCCAGACCCAACGGTAGAAAAAAAAAAAAAAAAAGAAAGAAAGAAAAAGAATCTGAAGATGGCGACTAAAGGTGGGTGCTTCTAGAGTAAACACAACTGTGTCTTAAGGGAGTTACCGTCAACGCCCACCAACAAAGAAAACAAAAAAGAGAGGAAGGACTAAGTAAAGAAAAAGAAAAGGAGGACTACAGAATACTGGAGAATTCTGGGCCCAACCCCTAGATGTCGGATTAATTCACAGGATGTGAATCCACAAAAGATTCATGCTGCAAAACCATAGTATCATCTTATGAAAAAATAATAATTCTATATGTACAGTGTGGCACAAGTAATTTGGGAGGAGCACGTCATGCATTACACACCATAGGTCAGAGGTCACAGAATATAACATGAATGTGTGTATACACACAATATTGTCACCAAGTTTGCACATTTTGGCTGTCCCATACTACAGCTGCTTTTCAAAATCAACAGCCTACAGGTTTTCACATCTTTATTGTGCCCATCTCATCTAAAACAAAGATTGTGTGCAACACTTCAGAGATCCCTTCCCATATCCACAACTACCCTTAAACGCAGAGCCCTGTTGATAACCAAAACCATACTCCATGAGAAATACTAGTCTAAGAATTGGCTACATTGGCTGGTGCACTGTTTTTTTTTCTTCTTAGTGTCAAAGAACACAAAAATCCCCAATAGGAAAAAATTTAGTATTGTATCCAATCGTCAGACATTAGCTATCCTATCTTAAGCACTTCTTGTTATCTTGAAAACAGCTCCTTCCATAGCTATGTTAACTTAATTAACACTGGTACCATGCCAATCAACTGACAACACAATGTGCACACCCTTATCTTCCCAGTGTCATTCATACAGACCTCGGGGAATGAAACCTAATGCGATAAATAGGTAGTAGGGACCATAAAGTCAATCAGTAGATTTCTAGAGCGCCTCTTGTCACTGGTGAGGATATCGCCCATACACTGGCAGGGTCCAGTTGATTTGCCAGGTCTTCAAGGACTTTCAGAACTCTGAAAGAGATAAGGAGGTGTGAAGGGGAAAGGGTAACTTGTTCCATATTTTTACTGCTAAGTAGTAGAAGGAGCGACATCTCCTATGCTGGATGCAGGGAGTGGGGGGGGGTAGAGAAAGGGAAGTGGAGGGGTGGTGTCTGGTAGGTTGATGGAAGTTCAGTTAGTGGCTCAAGTAAGAGTTCCCGCAGTTGTGTGGGGCCTTGTATGCATGGGTCAGAAGCGTGAACTACCATCTTTTCAGTATAGGGAGACAGTGGAGTTCCCTGAGGTGGGGGTGATATTGGTTCATCTAGGGAGATCCAGGACGAGTCTGGCTGCGGCCAGACAAAGCTGCTTCTCCCTGCCACTGCCCTACCTGTGGCACCTTCTTATGGTGAGCCCAGAACATACAACAACCTCAACTTTCAATGCACATTACCCGTAACATGCCTGAATACTCTTTGATCACCAATCCCACAACATTTTTCCACAGTATACAGCGGAAGGCATTGTAAACAAAGATCAATTTGGCCAACAACTTCAGAAAAATCACCTTCTTTCAACCCACTGAATCATCTACATATTACAGCTACCTTCCAGAAATGTAGATGTTAGACCCGGTTTCCTGGGAACTCAGGGGTTACTATGCTCCAGTTGCATCAACTGGAGTGTTCCCCACAGGTCTCCTGGGGCCTCAGTATTAGTGGACCCAAATCTGAAACAAGTACGTCTCTCCAGCACTTGACACTCTCAGGGTAGTGAGACAGAGGAGTCCAACGCTTACTCAAAGAGGTGAGGTCAGAATACAGTGCACACCGTACTGTAGTGAATCCTAGTTTGTTTTAATGGGATAACAGGAGTTAGCTTAGCCTTTGGCTTGCAGACTCGTGCCCTCGTCACCTAGTGACTTTTAACCTACTTAGCTTGCTCGGTCATAGCCCATTTAATTATGTAATTCATCTAAGATGGCTGCCTTGTTTATAGTTAGGCCACTTGTTATATGCTCTGCATTATCAGTGCCACCGCGCTAAGGCGTCAAGATCAAGTGACAAAGACAAACAAACAGTAGGTGTTCACACTTAGGGACTTTCCCTCTCTATGCTTTCGAGGGATTTGTTTATAATAATTGCCGCCCCAAGCATGTCTGTTATCTATTAGGGGTCCTGGTAGATCTGTAGAAATACATCGCACTTTAGACAGATAATCAGAGGGATTCCGACCAGAGGGCATCGCCGATATCGATGCTGCACGTCGTCTTGACGCTGACCCAGTCTTCATGTCCCTATGGAGTCTGAGATAGAGACCTCATTCCAAGGTAACGAGGGTTGGGGGCTCCTCTCATGGACATGGCATTGGCAGATTAGGTTTAGCAAACCCAGCTCTCCTTTAGGTAGGTTAGGCTTATCATATTAGGGTATTAGGACATATACATCTTATGTATTTTACATGCTATTGCAAGATGGTGGGGGTCTTTATAATAATGACTCTTCACAATTCTGTTTCTTGCACTGTTCATTATCCTAATCATTGCAGCCCATGCAACATATCGCAGATTGCAGTTGTGTACTGCATCTTCGTTATTGCCTGTGTTTGGTTGAGACATGATGCATCTGTGAGAAAGGGGTAATCTCTGTTTAACCACGACACTCCCTGAGATGTCTTATTCTCGAGTCCATGTGTAAAGGCTGCCACAAATCACCTTTTACTATTTGGGTTTTTGGTGAGGTGCTGCTACTGAGCCAGAAGGTTTGGGACGACAGTTGCGACTTGTTGTAGGATAGGCATAGTCGCCTACAAACATAAGTACAGTCATCCTGTTTAATAAAGACGGAACTGTGCACTTTAGTAATGTTGGTGACTCTGTCTTTGGAAAATACTTCATATAATGAATCTGCAGACGAGGGCTGTAAAGCATTCATTTTTTGGTTAAAGGTATGTCCACAAAGTAGTTATACAGGTAAGGTTTCCGACAATCAACTGAGCCATCACTCAGTGTGAGTGGTGTAGAGCAGTAATGTAAACAACTGACAGAGACCTAAGTCCTACAACATTTGAGAAACCAGTGCTCAAATATAGTAGAGAAGAATCATCTTAAGAGCTACTCGATAACAGCTACCAGATCTTTACTAGTTGCAAACAAATGTTAAAATTTAAGATACAAGTAGATCCAGATGTTTCTGATTACATATCAACAAACCCAAACCGTCTCCATTCTGACAACAGACTGCTCAAATTCAGTTCTCCACCTTGTCAGGGAGGCATCCAGTTACCAACAGAACCTCACATTTTAGGAGTGTGGAATCCTGATCCTTATGTCTTCCCCCATTTACCATACAGCATCATGTCTTCCAAACAGAAGATCTATAAGTAATCTGTTCTTAATCGGAGGTGTCAGAAGGATGCAGTGCACGTATCAACTAAAATCCTTATCCGCCAGTGCAGATTAATCTAGTGTAAATAATGAGCCATTACTCTGTGGTGGACCCTCTCCAGAGGAGGGACTGCTTCTTCAGAGACTTGTCTATCAATGTTTCACTGATTCCTTTTACTTTGTGAATATTTTCCAACAATGCAACTGTCCAGTGGTCATCCAAGCATGGAAATATCTTCTGAGTACCCAGCGTGACCATTGCCAAAACCTTTGTGAACACTGTAGGTGCAGACCTAAAGCTTAACAGTCCAACCTTGAATTGAGAAAGCCTGGTTTGGACGTAAATCCTTATCTAATAATATGTATAGCCAAGGATTTGCGCCAAAGGCTTATGACTCCTCAAGACCGGTTTAATGAGGAAAATAATTGTAAATAACAACTTTGTATGTGTTCTGCATTGTACAGCAGCACACAAAGTGGAAAAAGCCTCAAAAGATAGTTCTTGCACAGGAAGCACCTCTTCCAGTTCAAAACCTATGCTTTAGTGCCCACAAACTCCCTTCTCCTGTGGCACAGGGGAGTGTGTGTTGGTGAACGTCCGCCAAACATGTGCCAACACTAGGGAGAGCAGAAATGCACCATGTCTTAGAGATACGGCACATTTTTTCCTCTCTCCCCATGACACTTGAAACGCAGCAACTTTGGTTGCTGTGCTGCATCAAATATTAGTAAATCTGGACCTACATTTCCTTATCTTATGAATACATGATGGACAGAAAGCTTATTGTGGCCTTTGCAACTACTTCCACTGGTTTAGCTGAAAATGTTGCAATACACTCAGTCATACATTTGTCAATACTAGGAAGATAAGACCCCACCCCAAACGCATGCTGTCAGGTGCAGAGCAGCCAATGTTCTTTTTATGAAAGATACACATGATATTCCCTCCATTCTGCAGAGCAGTGCTGCAATTGAGATGCCAGGGCTATGGCCCTGTTTCGCAATTCAGCATATTTGTACTGGTATTTCTGGATATTCTGTTGAAGACAGTTGTCTCCAGAGTGCATGGTATCCACTGAAAGAAACGTTTACATAGTTTTTGGTAACACTGGTTTTGATGGGGACTGACGTCCTACTGAATGGCCCTTACCACATACTACTCAACACTCAGACATTGAAAATCTGGAATCTGAAGAAATTGGGGGGGGGGTCCCACTTTTTTGAGCTTGTGTCATGCCACACTGAAACAGCAGCTTGTAAAACAGACAAGACTTATGAACGTTCATGATGTCCAGTCTTACAACTGGTAAGTTTATTTTTTTACTCCTTTTTATGGGAACACTAAAAATAATTAAAAAAATGTTTTCGACATTCTTTTTTGTCAAGGTTTAATTGCTCCAATTAAGGATTTTGAAGACTTTTTTCTTTGCTGTCATCAGAGGCAGAGTGGCTTTTTTTACACTAAGGTTTAATCCTACTGTTAAAGGCGGTCACCTCTAAAAAGCTTTTTTGTCCTTTTGGTAATTCCATCATTCACATTGGGAGGCAAATCAGAAGTTGTTGAGAGATTTGGAGGGAAGTGTCTTTAATAACTAGATTCCATCTGGCCACCTTTTATTTAGTGTTTTTTGTTATTTCAGGAGGGTGGTTTTTACTGATTTGGTTTAAAAGAAAATGGCTTTGTAATTTGCGCATGCAGTTATTGGGAGCTATTTGATCAGTTTTTATGTGCATTATTGAATTATAACACCATGTTGTATGAACTCAAAAGCTCATTCAAGAAAGATGTGCGAGCGATAATTGAACTGTCTGTAACGTCTCGATGATTTCTTTTTCTCATCACAGGACATTTCGTCATTTCTTGCTTCAAACAATTATGTGAGGACAGCAGCTTTATTTCATACACACGTGCCAGAGGGTAGAATTGGAAAACACATATTTGTGTATGAAAGAAAGGCCGAAATTTAGCAATGAACATTGTACCCAACCTTGACAAGAGATTTCCGAAAATATTCTTCTGTGCTTTATGTCGAGATAAGATGCATAGAAGAGTTTTCTCTGTTTTAGGAGAAACAAGTACTTTTCTTTGTGCTTAATATGCACTCTGTGAAGTGATAAACAGAAGAGACCGACACTACCGTCAAAGAGCAAACCGCGTGGAACACCTTGACTTCTTGCTAACAGAGAATCTGCTGCATAATATTGTGGTTTTAATTTTTAAATAAACACACCATTTTTATCCCACTGCAAATTTATTGTCTTTCCACAAATATTCAGAAGTGCAAGAAAGTTATGGAAATCAAAAATCATGTCAATGGAAATGCAGCACAGAGCTTTCTTTGCAATGTAACAGGCTCTTCAAGATAACAGGATAGAAGGGTGCAAGAGTGCAAAACATGAGCAAAGAACGATCCATCATTATCACACGCACTGTTTACAAAAATAGACCTAGATGCATTTAGCACACAAACATCAGTGTTGAATTTCTACTTTACATCTTTTTTTAAACTTGTTTGAGCAAAATCAAACGAGGCTTGATTTCCCTACGCACGTACCGCTTGAATGATTTGCTCCGTAGCAGTTCAACTGCAAACCGCGCGAATATTTTAGTGGCTGAAACACAACTTGCAATAAATTTCAGCTACAGAAAGCGCTAGCTAAGAAGCGGTTGTTGATTGCTAAGAATTACACTGTGAAATCACCGAACCAGAGTTTGAGCTGCAGAACATCTTGCATCTGTGGAAAAGACGCAGCTTCAGAGTCTCAACAGCTCAGAGTCAGTTGGACCAATTTTCCAGTTTACCCTGCACCATCACTGTTCGTGGCGCACGCAGGTCCATCAATATTTTGGATCAAAGGGCAAGGGCCCTAGTTCTATTTCGAGGTTTGCCGCGTGTCTTCCGTTTGTGCGGCCATCTTTATGCCATTTACCTTCCCTTTTATTGCGAGGTCGCTGATGGCATCTGTGGCCCCGTTTTTCATGTACAGGACCTTCCGTGTTCTTGAATGGAGGCCTTGTTTCCGCTTGACTGAAAATGTAAAAAAAAAAAAAAAAAGTAAACTGGGGTGGGGGTCAATAGTAAGCAAAACACTGCTTGCCCAACCTGTATAGACTAAGCCTCCTGCTTGCCGTCTGCAACACTCAAAAGATTTACTTAGCAAAGTGATGGGAGCAACACCACATGCTAATACTGCATTTCCAAATGTTGGTATTTATAAAGGATGTAGGTAGACTGGAGATGACCATCCTCAAACATTACAGGTTAACTATGCAGGTGCTCTACTACCCTTCTCGCAGCATTCCACCATCATGAATGCCTGCCACAGCAGCCCTCATATACTGGAGGCATCTAATATAGATCTAGTAGGGCCAGATCTATGCAATACTTTTACGATAATCACAGTTTTGTTACATATTTTGCCTTTTAAGAGCACCCATATATTGTGCCTTACCTTTGTTACTCATGGAGACATTAGATCATACATAGTTGTTCATCTGCAATAGCTAATGTGTTTATTTTCATTACTGTGCACCAATAAGGATATCGTTTATTATGTGGTTTGATAGTATGCTTCTAGTTCATATATTTATGAATTCATTTGAATAGCTGGTGATATTTCCTGAACAACTATCCGCTGAGGGTGGACTAACCTCAGCTAGTCTCGGACCACCTTCATACAACTGTGTTGCTACTGTCCACTGTATGGTTTTCCATCAACCAACCCAAGACCCATTTTCGACTGTTTATGAAGTTTTGCTTCCCTTTATCAAGGTCCATCTGGATACATTTGATCTGAGAGCATTTCCACTACCTATGGTTTTCACAGTAGAGCTACTGTAGCATCCTCCACAGTTCTGAGACTGCTTGATCTCTTAGCATCTTGCATCCTCCTGTCCTAGCATCAGGGCCTGTTATTGAATCCATCTCTTCAAAATCTACATCTTGTGTGGAGAACTAGCTGAGAGAGTTTTTTTGGCATTTTGTTGTAGGTGGTGAGTGATATCCAGACATCATTGGTCAAAGTTCATCACCTGGTGCGAGGAAAAGCAGTCTGAACCTTTACAAGGTCAAGATATCTACTGTCCATATTGTTTTTGGTCATCTTTTGTCCGGTAAGGCTGCGCACTGAGCACTATTCAGGGTTCCTCAAGGTCCCTTCAGCAGTGGTGGCTCACATTTATGGGCTTCAGGGCTACACTCTCCTTGTATTTTGGGCCTGTTCCATTATGCCAATACTGAAAAATAACCTTCTATTCACTGCTGGTATAATAAAGAAAAATGCTGACCTTTAGGGTTCAGCAGCAGGTGAAAACAGCCAGGGAAACTCATGCCTGCACTAGCCAGCGACTATATTACCCAAGGCTGGTAAAGCTCCAGCCCTGGCCTCAGAGGCCTGGCATTTCCTCAGTGCCTTCCTATCTAACGTGCTCATGCTTCGCTGCTAAATGTAGCCATGGGTGCTGTAGACTAAAGCCCTGCAATGACAGCTGCACATCAATCAGTCTGTTAACCCCGATTTCCCTACTTATCACAGAGTTGGTTAAGGGGTGGTTTGAAAAACCAGAGACGAAACCTGATTGCTGCCAACTGCAGAGGTTAGAGGTTTCAGTTTTATGCACCAGTGCTTTTTGAAGCAGAAAGAAGGTGTGCTGCTGCATTGAGGGAATATGAAGAAGAGGTATCCTAAAAAGGACCTTCGCAGGTAGCACAGTGGGTGTGCGTGTGGGTGAAAGTGTGCGCCTGTGAGTGAGAGCATGTGTGTCTACAGTGTGCTTCTTTCGAGCCGCTCTTTACTTGTTCCCGAGGCTCCTACCTCTAAAGTTTTTTTTTTCCTCAATGCAATCACTTCTGCACATTTCATCTGTGAGCTACAAGTCAAGCCTCTGACACTAACTTCTTCCGAGAAAAGCAGATGCTTAGGATTCGTGCATCTCTTCTTCTGAAAATGGTGTCACAGTTTCATGTGAAGCAGTCATCAAGTTTTTCCACATTCTTCTCTCCACCACTTTCCAACACTGGTTGGATCCATGTCAGGCCTCTAGCTCCTACAATGATTGGATTAAAGAGTACTCCGTGGATGACCAGCTCTTCATTGGATTCCCTGGTGCCAAGAAAGGAAAGGCTAGTCAAGAAATTTACTTTAACATGATGACTTGTACTTTGCATTGAACTGCTATACCTTGGCCAAGAAAGACCTTTCTGAGGGATTTGGGGCCAATTTCACTAGGTCAAACGCAATAACTACAGTCCCCATTTTGGACATGTTCAAGACAGCCACTTCGGATTCTATCCATATTTTCACCAGGCACTACTGGGCTGATTCTCCAGTCCACTGGGTGGGTCATTTTGTCTACTTTGTTCTGCACAACTTCCTGGTGTAAAGTCCGCTCCTGAGACTCACCTTCTTACAGCAGCTGTTGCTTTATTACTGATTCGCAAGGTAAGCAATCTGTGATTAGACCAGCCATTAAAAGAATATGTTATTTATCTTCAGTAATGCTCTTTGTGGTGGAGTGTCTCTCCGATCACAAATTCCATACCTCCATCATCCATGGAGGTGACTTTTAGGAATTCATGTTTTCAAGTTAGATTTTCCATGCTGTCCATGTTCTCCAGCTTTCAGTTACGGTGTGCATGTAAGGGCATAGATAAGACCAATTAATAAATTGTCAACAGCACACAGGGGTGGTGCCTATATGAGGCTCTGCGTCACATCTGGAGTTGGGACTGAAGTGTGTATGCGATCGATGGTGCAGCCTGCTGGTGCACAGGAGCTATTGCAAGAGTACCAAGATCCAGAATGGCAGGCACCTCAGGAGCTTCACAAGGAGAGGAATCTGCAGTTAATGTATCCAGCAGAAAGAGCATTCCTGAAGGTAAACAACTGTTCGATGCCATGTGCAGCAGTTGCTTTTATACCAATACTTTTTTTTAAAAAAACACATACTCATTTCACAAAGCACATAGAGGGATGGAGGTCTGCTGTCTCCTACTGGCCTTGACCCTGGAAGCCTTCGACAGTGTTCACATATTGCGACCTACAAGATAAATATTTATTAGGCAGATCATTCTGCCACCCCGAAGCAAATAAACAATTTGCGATGCAACCTGTTAGTACATATGCTGCATTACAACTTGCATGCCCTTTTGCAAGCCAGTTAGGATGCAAACTGCACACTCCAATTTGCAAATTGGAATGGTATATCGGGCTTTTATTCTTTTCAAACTGTGGGATCGCACAATAGACATTAAAAAAAATCACTAGCATGATGACCCTTTCCATCAGCACTTTCTCAGCAATCTCACTCCAACAGCACTTTCACTATCAGCCCTCCCGCTCCCCTTCAGTGGCTCGCCAAGTGAACCACATGGATGCATAAGGCCTTTATATGAAAGAATTACCAATGCTGAAGTCACATAATATTTGGAAATATGGTACTTGACCTGCTTTAACAATATCTGCACAGATGTGTCAATCACTGCTCCTGTACACTAAGGACCTGATTTATAGAAAGTTAGTGTAGCCTTTGCGTCATTTTTTGACAGAAAAACATCACAAACTTACAAAATATAATTAGATTTTGTAAGAAATATAATTATATTTTGTAAGTTTATGCCGCTTTTGTGTAAAAAAATGACGCAAAGGCTGCACTAACTTTCTATAAAAGTTAGTGCAGCCTTTGCGTAATTTTTTGACAGAAAAACATCACAAACTTAGAAAAAATAATTATATTTTGTAAGAAATATAATTATATTTTGTACGTTTATGCCGTTTTTGTGTAAAAAAAATTACGCAAAGGCGGCACTAACTTTCCATAAATCAGGCCCATAGTCTCTGCAGTGGTAAACAGGGTCTTGTCCATCAAGTTGTCTAAGAGTAAATTTTAACATCCAAGATGGGCAGCTATAACTAAGAGAGCTTTCAAGAACATCGTGCAACAGAGTTCAGGGTAAAAGGGAGACATCATAGAGTAGTTGCTCTTTAGATCAAACACTCAGAAAATTGACAATGCTTTTCCCTTGATTACAATATTGAAATTTGCATTCTCATTCCGCATGGACTTTAGGAATCACTGTGAAAATGCCCTACTGCCTTCAATGACTGTTTCAAGAGGTAAAACAGGTTTGATGGTGAGTTGCTACTAATCGTTTTGTAGGGTGTCCATGTTGTAAGCAAGATGAAAATTGTCTGGGGCATGCTCAACTACGGCACTGCTCCTTCTAGTGAATACATAACTGCAGATTCCTTACCTGTCAAATATTCCCCAGGCACTAAACTAGATCCAAAAAGCTCTCAGTAATGCTCTTGCATGCTGCCAGGTATGGTCTACCTGCCGTTGAGGGAGCAGAGCTACACATAAGCGCCATCCCCGAGTGCGGATGTCAATTTCTTGCTTAAATCTTTCTGCGTTGTCAGAGGCAGACTATTTACCATTATGGTTGGTACAAGTATTTCTAACTTTTTAGATGTTAAAAAAGAGGCCACCTCAAAGAACCCCTGCGTCCAGATGTCAATTACTGGTTTAACTCTTTCAGCGCTGTCGGAGATCTGCATACTGGTACCAACAACTAAATTGTCTGCGTCAAATTTGGGACCTTTTTTAGAAGTTAAAAAAAAGAGGCCACTTCAAAGATCAAGGAGGTGGGAGGGCAGTGAGGAATCTGCAGTTAGAGTATTCACTAGAAAGAACATTACCAACGGTAAGTAACTTATTCTTCTCATGGATACCTCTAACTCCAGATTCCTCACCTTTACAATGAATACCAGAGAAATTGCTCACAAAAGGTGGAGTAACTGCGGCCTGGACACAGTCCAAAACGAACAAAAGAAATATCCTTCTTGTGGGACCTGGCTGCCAAGGAAGTAGTGCTTCAGGAATGTATGCACTGACATCCACGCTGGAGCATGGCAGATTCAAGAACAGGCACTTCATCTGCCAACACATTAGTGGTAGCCGCTTTAGCCTTGGTGAATGAGCTCTCAGAGCTATTGAAAGCTATTTTTTTGGCCAGTGTGTAGCAGATCTTAATGGCTGTCCACTTTGACAGCATCTGTTCTACACAGCCTTTTCTTTGTTCAATACGAAGAACACCATGAAAAACTGATAACTCACCCAATGGTCCCTGGTACAATCAACGAAAAAGCTTTAAGTGGTTTTGGGGTCCACTCGATGGAGCCTCTCGTCCTCTTTCGAGGGGTGAGGAAGGGTAATGAAGGCTGGGACAGTGAGGGATAGATAGCCCAATGTGGAAAGCGGTCACAAACTTAGGCAAGAAGGACACCCAGTCCAAAGCAACAGTTTGTCTAGAAAAAAAAGGTGGTGTGTGGCAGCTGCACCAACAGTGCATGAAGGTTCCACATACAACAAGCTGCAGTGATCACAACAAGGAACACATATGTCAAAGTCAGAATATGCAACAATTAGCTGTGCATTGGCTCGAAGCAGGACACATGAGAAACATCAAGCCCAAATTAAGGACCCACTCTGGTATCACAAATAGTCTGAAAGGAAATAGATTTGTAAAACCTTTATTGAATGGGATCACAACAGGTGATTTAAGTCAGATCAGGTAATTATAAAATTGCTAAAAGGGCCTTTAAATGCCATTTTATAGTGCCCACTGAATTTCCAGCAGTTTGGCTTGTAAAGAGTCTACCTTTGCGAACTCCACACCAGGCCACAACTTTGTCTCAATGCCTGACATAGATGCACTTCATGGAAGAGCACCTGACGGCAAGGATGACATCCACGTCAGGGAGAAATGCAGTTAATTTAGGTCATTTAATCACCATGCATGGGGTGTCCATTGTGCAGCTTCAGCACCCTGTCCAGCTGCGACAGACAATCCTCTTGAAGTGGAACTTGACCAGAGGCTAATGCTCATGCCTAGGTTTTGGTGCCACACTCTCCTGACCCAATCTGCAGCCACTAGAATAACTTGAGCCTGGTCATTCTTGATCCTCTTCAGAACTCGGGGAAGAGATGGGAAGACATATAGGTGTCCCATGTTCCATTCAATTTGAAACAAATCTTTTTGGTGAAACTGACATACAAAACTACTGACAGCGCAACAGTGCTGAAAAGATCCAGCCAAGTTTCTATTCGCTGCTGGAAGCAGCCCTGCCACCGCCAGAGGTAGACAGCATTCCTAATCTGCCAGACATGGCAGACCGAGACCATCTGCGCTTCCTTTCTGGTACTCCACCACGTGCTTCGCAGCCAGAAAAATGCTGTGATACTCTATCCAAATTCCAAAGATGCAGCACCGGATCCAGGACTCTGCTTCCCCTGGCCTTGTTGCACTACCACCTGGTGGTTGTGTTGTCCGTGATAACCTGCAACAGCCGCACCTTGATGGATAGCAGGAACATCTTCAGCACCAGGTGAATGGCGCACAGTTCCAAATCCTCTGATTTCCACCTCCCCCAGATGAAATCCCCAACCCATTGGTGACGTATCCATCATGACTGTCAGCTCTGGAAGAGAAAGACAGGGGCCTGCTGCCCTAACAACTGTGTTCAAGCAGCCACCACTTCAAATCGCAGGCTGTCCCTTCTGAAATCTGAATGGAATCAGGCAGATTTCTGCACTGGGTCTTCAAATTCTATTGCAGAGCCTGCATGTACCACTGGGCGCAGCTGACCAAGAAAATGCAGGAGGCCGATAGGCCAAGAAGCATCTGAGCTGTTTTTCACCATGATCTAGGACAAGGCTGAACTATTTGAATCAAAGCACTAATGTCTTCGACTCGATGCTGTGGAGGGAATGCCTTCTACTGCACTGTGTCCAGGAGAGCCCCAAAGAATGGCAACCACTGCGAGGGAACGAAGTAGGACTTCAATTTGTTGATTTAGAGCAGCAGCGATGTTAAGATGCTTTCTATACCAGAAAGTGGGCTATGACCGATTGCAGTAATCCCATCTTCAGGAGCCTGAGGTGCACTGGTGTAGGAGCAGGTGTATGCTACGGAATCAGTATCAGTACCAGATCCGAAACAGGGCCATTGAGGTGAGTTGGCACCAGAGTAGGTTCCACCAGTGGAACCCCAACTGGAGGCCTCTGAATATTTAAGGCAAGTAGGCATACTAGGGAGAAACTGCTACAGAGCAAGCAGAGAGACCATAAACAGCCAGTAAAGAGCCAAAGATCTATCAGGTGGTATCGTTGAAGGCTTCCACTTGATGTAGCATTGCCGCTGTACAGGGAATGTGGGGTGCATCCAGATCAATTGGGGGGATTGATTCCATGCCTGATGACCCCGTAGGAGAACTGACTAGTATCATGACTCCCTTCCACCTTCTCATTGGACACGTTATAGGAGGACAGGGATGCATCCCGCTTTTCTTTTTTGTTTTTTCTTTGATTTTGACATTGGCTTAATGGAAGACTTTCACTGTGAGGTGGACTTTCGTGAGACCTGCCCCGGAAGTAGGACTAGGTGTGTGCTTACAGACTGTACCAGGACCTGCACAAAGGCTTTAACTTCTTCTACAGCTCAACAATATCAGCTTTGTCTTTCCGTCCCAGTCCGCTTTAGGATGTGTAAGTGCACATGACTTTGAATCATGACACAAACCCAGATATCGTAGGAGCATCTCATGCCGGTATGTAACCAGCAACTTTTCCCTACAGTCATTGCATGACTTAAAGCCTGTCATTTAGGAGGGAACATTGTGCCACAGCACACTGTTTTTATACTTTTTTAAATCGTGGAAGGCCCGATGAAAGTAGGAGCAGAGCTCATGATGCACTCCTGAATGGGCAGGAAGAAAAGAGCGGATGTTTGAGCAGGGCTGACACTAATATGTGGGCACTACCTTGTGGCGCGCAGGACATTACTGAGAGGTTTCCGGATCCAGTCTGACGACTGGAGGATAATCTGAAGATGAGGAATCTGCAGTAAGAAGTATGCAACAAAAGAGTACATATTCACGGACTTTCTTAAAGCAAAAACGGCAGTGGTACACTATGAATCTTTTAAGCATTGAGATAAACTGTTGTGGTAATCAATACACGTTAAGACACAACTGTTTTTCTATTCTAACACATCAATGGTTAATATATCACACAATCACAGTACTCACATCTTTTCCAAGCACACTTTAGTGTTCATATGTTAGTCACTCAAATCAATGCTATGTGCCTTTCACTACTGTGTACTCATCTCTGGTCTACACCTATACTCTGTACACTCTTGGCACAAGGTGAATTTTATACATTTATAAATTCTCAAAATGGGGACTTTGTTGTACTTCTAATCTTAAAGACGACCAACGCAGTAACGGGTAAGTGCTAGGATGTTTTTCTAGAAAAGCGTTAAAGCATAGGGCCCTTCAAAGGGCAATAAAAAGGATCTGCACCTTCAACAATATTGATGTATATGGGAAGAACAATCACACAATGCAGCACTTCATTATAGCCTTCTCAGTTTATTTATTAACGTGATTGTTGAGACCTTGAAATGTAGTCTGGTTTCTTTCCAACTTTATGACACTTCTTGCTGTTTTTCAGGTTTATTCAACACCTTTCTCTTTAATTTTGCTATTCTCTTAAGTTGTTTTCCCACACATATTCCTTTGTTAGGATTCACTTTTCTGCTAGGAAAATATAATTTTTCAACATGATTAGTAGGTGTAATGTTTTGTGTTCACTTCAATAATTTCTTTCCACAAATCTTTCTTTGTTTTGTTGTATCTGATCCTGGTTCTCACGATAAGCTGATGCCACATGGCTCTATAATTTCAACTATTCAGGCCCATAGTCTGCACCACCATGTACCACTTTAGCCACTCTATTCTACTTGCCTGGAAGTTGGGTAGTGATTGTACATGCCTCCACGTATCTAGCTAGAGAAGGGTTCATGTCCACATACCCCTAAAAAAATGTTGAGTGGACAAATATCCCCAAGCCTTCATTTGGCCTCTAGAGGGGCAGTTTTCAATCAACACCGACAATGATCTCCTCAAAACTGAGAAAATGTCCTTGAGAGAGTGGAAAATACACTAAAATGGGCGTCTTTAATTCTAGGGAAGGGGGAGGGGGATAGGTAACAACCATACCCCTGCTTCAGTGTCATTCATGAGGTCATCAGCGATGTTTGCCTTGAAATCTGTCCATGAAGTCAAATAGCAAGTCATCTGTGACGTCCGTAGAAGAACAACTGTGTGGTTGGTTAGCTAGCTAAAGGGTGAAAGGAGGGAGACCAAGCGAGAGTGACCCACATTTCACCAGTTAAGTTAGGCAATGCAGTCTTCTCTTCTCAATAGTTGTTCTCTAGGACTCAGGAGCACATGCCATAAGTAGCAGAAGCAGTTACTAAACACCATACTGCAACAGACAATTATTGAATGTCTTATCGTCACAAGGGTGCAATTCTACAAGCCACTACTACTTCAGCAGTACGTGAGTTAATGAGTCTCTCTCTGGCCACAGGGGTGGGTTGGTCCCTTGTAGGCTAAGGGAATGTAAATATGGTATGATGTTGACGGGTGAGGCAGTAGAATACTCAGCTTTCAAGTGCAGTTGTGCTTCACTCTGTGTTGTGTATGAAGGAGCGCTTTTCAAAGTGGGTGAATTTAGTGTTTTTTGATTTGGAATTATGCACAGTGCCTCGAAACCATTTCCACTGCTAGCCTCTTCAAAACTACAGTTACTGAATCTCATTGTTGCTGCAGGTTACCCCTTTTAGTATAGGCTCAAATTTTCATGAGCACTTGCACGACTTCTCTCTCGGAGTTCACAAATTCTGTGATCCAAAAGAGACATTTATTTTATAACCTAAATCTTTAATTTACCCCCTCTACACTATCCTCTGATACACGCTGGTGTCACAGCTTGACTACTACGGGCCTCATTTACTAACATCTGGTGCAATGCAACAAGACAACTTGCTGTGTCAAACGGAAAGAGCAGGAATGTGACATTTCTTCTATGTACCTCTATCAGGAAGGCATACAATTTTGACGCATTCCCAGGTTTACTACTCTTAGTAAATCTGGACATACAGCAAAAAGCATGGGTAGAGAACTCCCACTATCCACCCATGTAACCCCTTCTTGGCGCAGGTTAAGCAAGGCAGCGACTTGCACTGCCTTGCATTTCTCTGGATTTACCAAGCCACGCAGAGGCCAAGGAAGGTGGCTTTGCTTGGGTTGGTAAATCTGACTTAAGGACTGCATTGCTCTTGCATCACCTTGCGTGACACAAGAGCAATGCAGTCCTTCAGTAAATATGGCCCCAGGTGTCTATTATAACTTTTACACACATTAACATATCTAAAAGGGCAGATCTTTAAAAATGACTAGTCGCCTCCCACCAACCAGATGTCTAGTGTGAGATTGTCATTTTGGATGAAGAACTTTGAATCCAGTTAATGGATATATTTTGAGATTAAGTGTTTGAATGAACCAACCAAAAATCAAATAAATTAGTATTTTGCCATGTGTATTTGTGTGCCAAATACAATGCACACACCAGTACTTATGTTCTGAGGGGCAAACAATACTTACGAAAAACAATTTTTTTTTGTCCTGCTTTTAAAATATATCTCCAAACAGGCCTACACATCGAAAGCTGCTCAAGGCATTTCTAGGAGTGACAAGCGTCAGGCCAGAGGGTATAGTTTTGTGTTTTATTCAGTGCCTGCAACGCAAGCCCACAGGCCATGGATTGTATGTACTGCTGGCATGAATACCTAGCACAGGACATTGTTACAGGCCATACAACTCTGGGTGCTATCCCCATAGGTTTAAACAGTCCATTACAAAACAGTAACAGTTCACAAGCAAATCTTTAGTTTAAAGGAGTTCTGGTTTACTACTCTGAGCACATACCTGAAAAACATTAATAATATTAGCTGGAAAATGTGTGGGCTTACGAGACATCGCAAAGAGGCTATGGAAGTTATCATTGCTAACTAAGGGTAACTGGACTTAATGTATTTCTATGCTTAGGATCACAACCATAACGTCTCTAACTACTGTTCTTTTCAATAAATTTTTATAATAGAGTTGTACTGTCCCTTATCAAAAAATAAGATGGAGAAAGGGTGCGCATTAGTGTGCGTGTGTGACTAGGCACCTTTCAAACGCTCACTGCCACACTTTCAAATATGAACAGGAAGAAGCATGCATTTGGTAGGCTTTAGTGTGTTGTGGTCAAAGTGGCAACTAAAACTGCCCAATTTCAGTTGCTCTAATTTTTAGAAACTACCATAATATTCTTTAATTTTTATTTGGCCACTGAACTCAAACACAATTTACAATGTCAATTCAAATGTACAGTATTCACAGATCTTAAACATAAAACAAGGATTCATTGTACAAACACTTAGATTTGTAGAAATTAGTTAGAAACCAACCTGGGTCCATATGGTGCAGAGTAAGTATCACCAAAGAAGTAGCTATAAACATAATCATCTAGATCTTCAAATGTTCCAACACTGGACCTCTGGTACTCTTTAATATCCCCGAGATACTGTTCCAAATCATTTACAAAATCGGTAAACAGCATCCGATCATGTATGAACAGCCCATCACTGAAAAACCGTTTGATAAATTTCTCGAGCTCTTTCCAGTGATGGAAGTCAGCTACTTCCTGCTGCAGATAACTTTGCACTAAATATGTAAATTCATCTACTTTAATCGGATCAAGAACCTTGTTGAAAAAACTAAAGGACTCCTGATGTGCGCATTCAAGAACACCAGAGCAGCCCTGCGGATTTAGGTGTGGACTTTTCTCATGTTCCTGATTATGGCTGCTTTTCGTATAATGTTCATGTCTTGAACTTTTTGACTGAGTTTTCGTTTTCTCTGTACTTTCATCTGCAAATCTGGAATCATCTGCATTATAGTAGTCTTGAAAATCCTTAAATTTCGATTTTGCATTAGCAGTCTCTTCTTTATGAGAGCCATCCTTTCTTTTTTTCTTGTGTCCATCAAACATAACTTTGGTAGAGTCCTTAAAGTGCCTGAAAGTAGATTTTACTGAATCTGAAAATCTCTTCAGTTTCTCTTTAACCGCTTGTTTAGCTTGTTTAATCTTTTCTTTGTGGTGCCTCACAAATTCCTTTGTGGAATTCTTCATAGCATCAAAGGTATCCTTAACAGAACCAAAAAAGGAATGTTTGGACTTCTTTTCGGTCTTGGCGTTTTCTTTTCTTTCATTGTGCTCTCTAGCTTCAATGTACAACCTTTCCCATAAATCAGAACGCTGTTGCTCAAAGGTGAGCTTCTTTTCAAGTTCCTTTACTCTTTTTTGCATAGTTTGCATCTCTTGGTCTTCTTTCAATGAGTTTTCATAGTCTTTGTTCCAGAAAGACTGCATATAACTATATTCATTAAGTTCATCTTTCAGAGCTTGTATGTTTAATCTTTCTTTGTCTAACTCACTTTTTAACAACTGTGTCTCTGTGAGCAGGGTCTCCTTCTGTCTCAGAACTGTTTGACCAAATCGTTTTTCTCCTTCTAGTTGTTCTTTCAGCTTCTGATTTTCTGTAAGAATTGATTCAACATTTGTATCTTCATTCTCCAAGGTTATCACTGGTTTTAGCAGTTTCTTTGAGTTTAAAACATTTTCTTCATTCTCTGGAGATTGCCTGAAGTCCAGATTATTGGCAGCTTGGTTTTTCTTAAGGTCTATAAAAGATAACGTCTCAGGTTCGTGTACTTCCAAAGAGGTTACATGTTTCTCATTCTCTACCTAAAAAACAAAGAATAAAACAGGCAAACTTTAAGATTTAACCCACAAAACTGCAAACAGATAATTCAATGTACAGGGAGTTCATTGGCATAATTTGTATGTTAATGGACATGGAGGCCCCACTTCGTGCCCACCCAGTATTCACCCTTTTTTCCAGTTTTTTAGCTATTGCCCTGTATTTCCTCTTCACCCCACACTTAACAAATATCATATTTTTGTAAAAACAATTCACTATGCATGTTAAATTATGTCATTCAACTCTCTTCATAGTTTTTCCCACCCATTTCCCCCCTTTGCAGCGATTTTGCCACAGTATTTTATTTCTAAAATCCCTTCAAATCAAAGCATCTTTATTAGCATGTTATCTTCTCTACCCCCTCTTTATTGAAACAAACACCATCATACTACTGAGCAGTGGTCTATTATTCTTTACATTTTATAGAAAGGAATCAATGGATGGAGCCCTAGGACTATTCTGTTTTGTAGTTTGTTATTCATCTCTCCCATTCTCCCCTCTTCTTCTTTAACTTCCTTTACTTAAATGGTTCTGTCCTCAACTATCATGTGTTTCTTTCTCATCTCGTGCAGTCAATTTTTGATACAGCTCCCTCCATTTCATTAACTCATCAGGCACTACATAATCTGTGTGTACCAGATACATTCTCAGTTCTTTAACCAGCAGCCATTCGAATATGTCTCACTTCGATTTCTAATCTGAAAGACCGATGTTTTGTAAGCAGTGTATTACTATATATTCTTTAGACAACAGTTGGGAATGTTCAACTATCATGTACCACATTTTTCAGCTATGAGTGTAATCCTAGTAAACAGTGTTGTCCTATTGTCGTTTGCAAATGTTATAATTCTTTTCCATTAAGTAGTCACCAATTTACATGGTCATATCATATGTAAAAAAAACTGTACGTACTGCTGTGCTTATGGGACCCTCATCCATCTAGTCAGATAAATCTTGGCTACAACTCTGGAGGGTTATCGATGCTGTATGTATGAATTTGAATTGAGTATCAAAATCTAGCACTGATTGTCACCCGTTTGACCATTCTGTGTCTGTAAATTTTATTCCTAAACCTTATTTCCATTTACCTTTTACTCCTAACACTTAACAGATCCTTACATAGACCTGCGTCCAGTAATGTTATGGCTCTCCCCCTTTTCTTAATCTTATCTACTCTTCATATGCTGGTTTCTTGTGACCTATCTGGTAATCATTTCCAGTTACTGCTGTGCAGCACTCCCCTACCAGGCAAATAACAGGAATTGTCTGAACTAACACCAAACCACTCTTGGTTTAAGAATGTATCACCATTGAAGGGAGTCACCCATCTGGATGCAACCACCCTCATCTAGTTTGCCACATTTACATTTTAACTTAATGACACAAACCATGGCAGGCCCAATATCATGTGGCGACTGTTAACAACAAACAACCATTTTCACCAGTTTGTCCGACACTTGTGGCACTAAATACACTAGTTGTGGGATTTCAGGTTCCTTTTAATGTGGAGAAAGAAACATCCTATTTAAACGGATCTGTGCATGGCTTCTGGCTAATAAAAAAGTGTTCCATATTATGTTGGTTGCCAAGCTATTGCGGCATACACTGAATGTGAGACACCTAGCGGAGTGAGCCCCTCTTGCTCACAGAGCAGTTTAAGAGTTGTCAGTTTTATTCAGTTTGGATCTAGGCCATATTAAGGTAGTCAGCATGCTGGCCAGTTCTTTAAAAACTGAACTATATTGCAGTTGCATTGTTCCCCGGAATACATATGGTGCATGGTGAGGGCATGAGTTATAGTTGCTTGAAAGAACTCCAACTATAACCGCTGAATGTCTATGGTTTTGCATGAGTAAATTCAAAACCTATTTATAACGCCACTGTAACCTTTGTTTTTTTCCAGTTAATTTCTAAGTTTTTTTTTTTTTTTTTAACGTAAAGTAATTTTAATTCCGATACGTTAATCCAACCACCACCTGCGTCGGTTGGCCGCAGAGCCTGGCCTGCGCCCGGGCCCTATAGCCGCCTAACCCTGAGCTGTGCACAGCAGGGGTTTGCCACAGGGTCTGTCCTTTGGCCAGACCCTGTCAACCCAACCCCGCACAGCCCCTCCTCCCCAGCCTGATCTCAGCCCCGGGGACTCCTTTCCCCGAGGCCCAGCCAAAATATATATTTTTTCCAGGAAGGGGGGGGCCGCACGGAAGTGGAAGAGGGCTGCGAAGCCCCAATCCCCAGTCCGATCTCGGCCCTGGGGACCCCACCCCGAGGCCCGGTCTATAAAATCTTTTTTTGTGGGAGGGGGGTCGCATGGCCTCCCCCTCCCGAGGCCAATCTCAGCCCCAGGGACTCCATCACCCAGAGTCCACCCTAAATATTAATTCTTTTCCTGGGGCATGGGTGCCGCGCAGCCCTCCCACCCCAGGCTGATCTTGTGGCCCTGGGGACCCCATGCCTCGCCCTATACATTTATTTTAAAAACAAATTTGGAAGGGGGACCACGTGAATCCATTCACAGGATTCTTCTGCTAGTGCTGCATGGACCTTTCAAGTCAATTTTAAATGTGGTTGTTTTATTTATTTTTAGTCACTTCTGTACAGCGCTCATACATTCACCACTTACAAAGAAATAGTCTGTTCTGCTATTAGAGTAATGCTGTGAGTAGTAAAATGAGACTCTGCAATCTTCCCTGTGCAGTTCCCTCAAGAAATCCTTGTTTACGTGATCTGTAAAAAACAACTAACTGCATTGTTATTTTATATTATGGGCCAAGTTGGGGGTGGGGGAGGAGCGTTTGAGTGGGGTGGGGGGGGGGGGGGTTTGAGGGGTTGTGGAGAGTTTGCCTGTCCCTCAATCCTGTCCTGAGATCACACAGTCTCCAGCCCATATCAT